>NW_025814516.1:0-93231 GCF_018902025.1 Drosophila willistoni | reverse complement strand
GAGGGCCGGGGCTAACTTCGACCGCGTCAAAGTTTGTATCCCTTGCAACTTTTTTGGTAACTTTTTCCTTACCTATAGCCATCAGAGTGGAAAAACGTTTAAGCTAAAAGGGCTAATGTGTCCGAAAGAACGGCCTACAACCTTAGCATAGGAAATAACGAAGATATTGATCAAAGTCACTGTTTTCCACCGATCGTTCCTATGGGTGCTATATGATATAGTAACACGATCTTTATCAAATTCGGCACAGTCATTAACAGATATATTAAACTAACAAATGTTTAATTTAAAAGCAATCGCGTCAAAAGTAACGAAGTTATTGACAAAAGTCACTGTTTTCGAAAGATCGTTCCTATGGGAGCTATATGATATAGTCACCCGATCTTGATCAAATTTGGCATGGTTATATGTGTAATTAACTCACCAATATTAAATTTCACGACAATACTTCAGAAAATAACAAATTTATTGAGAAAAGTCACTGTTCGTGACTTTGTCATTTGTATGGGAGCTATATGATGTAGTGATCCGATCCGGCTGAATCCGAGATATACAACGCCTGCAGTATATGCAAGCCTACATGCAAAATTTCAGCTCTGTAGCTCTTACGGTCTAGGAGGAGTTTGCGTTGATCCAGACGGACGGACAGACGGACAGACGGACGGACGGACGGACGGACGGACGGACGGACGGAAGGACGGACGGACATGGCTATTTCAACTCGTCTCGTCGTGCTGATCAAGAATATATATACATATATGGTCGGAAATGCTTCCTTCTATGCGTTGCACACTTCTGACCAAAATTAATATACCTTTTTGCAAGGGTATAAAAATTATTGGTAGTTATAGATTCGGTTTCCAAACCGAACACATCACTATACTGTGTGCATAATTTGGTTAGTTGGCTATTGAATTGTGGTGGGAAATTCTTCGAGAGTGTCGCTAATACCGTTTTCTCTCTATCTTCTGAACTTGTTTTAACTACTTCGTAGTTCGAAAGTGATTCGTAATGCAAGTTATTTATATTGACTATTTGATTTGTGTTTGTTGTATTTAGCAATTTTATGAATGCGTTTTGAGAAGATGCTATGGTATTTGCTATGTAAATACCCTGCTGAATTTCTTGGTTAGGAATTAATATACTGTCTTCCGCTGAGGTTATTTCAATTTTTCGGACAACTTGTGATCTTGCTGGCAGAACTATGAAGTTGTTGCCAGAACTGTATGCTATTGGTACATATATGGGATATTGTAAATTATTTGGTCTAATTATAAGCCAATCCTCAGTCGGTTTAAAATCTAATTGACAGTTATATTTTCTTATGAAATCGATACCTAGTATTCCATCACAAGGAATAGCGAATTGTAAATTTACGATATGAAAATTGTGTGGAATTATGTATTTAGAGGTTCGTATTTCTATGGAAGTAAGTCCTTTTGATTTTGTTATTTCTTGACTTATTCCCTGTATATTTATTATTTGATTGGTTTGAATATATTGGAAGTTGTCGGAATTTTCTTTTAATATGGATATGTCAGCACCTGTGTCTATTAAAAATACTAACTCTTTTCCTGTGGCTACGTTAGTGAAACTTGCAAATGTGCTTTGACTGAGACTGATGGTGTAAACCTTGTAATTTTTTATTGTTGAGTATCTAAAGGTTGTTGGGAGTTTCCCGAATTATTCTGGGCTACCATAACATTGCTATTATTAGAGTTATAACCTCTGTTTTGTTGGTTATTTCCTCTATTCCCTCTGTTATTATTTCTGCCGTAACCTCTGTTGTTTCCTCTGTAACTATTGTTTCTGTTTTGTTGGAAATTTTGGCCGTTATTGTTTTTGTTATAGTTGTTGTAATAACCACGACCATTGCCTCTACCACGATAATTATATTTGTTATTGTAATTACCACGGTTTCTTTGAGCAAATAGAACCGTATTTGGATTACCTGATATCTCAGTACTTTTTTGTAGGTAGTTTGCTATAGCTTCGTCCATGGTTTTGAAGTTACCAGAGTCAAGTATATTTTTAATTCTGTTGTGTTCGCAATTTCCAATCATTGCTTCTATAGCATCGACTGTGCTATTCTTAAGAGCAAGTGCTGCAGGCATACCTTCTTCGATATATGCAGATTGAAGTGTTTTGCGTAAGTTATCTATCTGCGAAGTAAATTCGTCAGCGGTTTTACCTTCTGAGTTGTATTCTTCAATCTGGCTTTTATAACTTTAGATGTTTCACCAATTACAAAGCTTGCAATTTTTGTATTATTGCTTCTATTTAAGTTTCTTCTTCGACTTCATATAGTGTTGGGCCAATAATTTTTGATTTTATTACCTCAACTGCTATATTTTCGTAGTCGCCTTTCATCAAATCTACCAACCTCAGAGCTGTTACGAATCTTTTGAGTTGCATTTTCGTGCCGTTAAATTCAGGTATGGCTATGTTTATATCTTTCATATATTCTGCCATCCTGTCAGTTGTGTTTATTACACTTGTATTGATGTCCAAAACTGATTCGTTATCTTGTTCAGACAACGCTTCTATATCAGGTAATGTTAATAGCGCAGGAATTGTTAGATCGTTTAGATCTTTCTCTTCTATTTCTTCCTCGCTTGTTTCAGATTCTTCACCTTCTTGCTCTGTTTCCTTTTTACAGGTGTCTATGCTCAGGGGTGAATTACGGACGGTAGGTACAAATCTTTCAAGATTGTATTTTGTCTTTATAGAGATTAGGTTTGTACGTAACTTGATCAATAGATTGGAAATCTTGACCAATTTGCTTTACCTATGCTCTCTCTATTAACATGCACTAAATTTCTTGCTTCCTTGAATGAATCAACTAGAATTTTTGCGTGCTTGTTTATTGTTTCCTTTGGATGTTTCTATTTGGTGTAACGCATTTATATGATTTTTGAAATTTTCTTTAATATTTTGGATATGGAGAAGTAATTCTTCCCATTCCATGCTTGAAAGTTTATTTTTGTGTTTTTTTTTTTTAATTCCGTGAGAGATCGATTATCTCTATGGGTTCTTTAAACAGTGTATGTACCCAGGTGGGTAAAATTCTATTTTTTCGCTTTAGGCGATTATATGTTTCTACTATGGATCTTTCTATCAAGTGGGCTATCCTTGATTTGAATTTTCTGTTATTCACAATCCAGTATTTAATTTCTTTATATTTTGGATTGGTTTCACCTCTGTTGAAGAGGAAATCTAGAATGGAACATATTTGTTCAAATATTTAAGTTCTACTAGATCCATTTGTATATTATATCTAGGCCATCTGCTCTACTCTTATATTTTTCTTGATTTTTGCTTTATTTTCGCAACAACTTATTATGGTTGAGCTTCATCCATCAGGTAGAAGCGAAATGTGCCTGTTGAGTTGGTAAAACAGCATATATTTGGTACAGTGACAATAAAATTCATCTGTACCATTGCACTTCCTTTAACTGGGAATTGTTCTCCCGTTAAATCGAAGTATGCCAATCTTATCTGTAATAGATTTATCGAACTTTGTGCCGATTTAATATTATCCCTATTAAAAACCTCAACTAAATCCGCTGCAATGTTGGGATTCCTATTTACTATCTTCCTAAAATAATTGTCTAACGTACTCATTTTAATCAACCAATATATATTTTATTCAGCTTAAAAATTTGTTTTTTTTTTTTATTTGGAAATTGATATATATATTTTTTTCTTTTGATAATAATTTTTTTTGAAATGCATT
Organism: Drosophila willistoni; assembly: GCF_018902025.1. Taxonomy (NCBI): domain Eukaryota; kingdom Metazoa; phylum Arthropoda; class Insecta; order Diptera; family Drosophilidae; genus Drosophila; species Drosophila willistoni. The sequence continues at coordinate 89,495 of NW_025814516.1, read as the reverse complement.
TTTATTACAATTGTTGCATATGTTATTTAGATCTTATCAAGATCATTAGCATGGCTTAAGGCTCTTTTTGTTACACATTTATTGTGTAGTTTGTATGCTTTATATAACACATATGCGCTCATTATTATTACAATTACTAATAAAAGTACATTTGTTGGTTTTAAATCTACATTCGATGACTCTATTTTATTAATTACATTTGCAGTGGAGTCCACTGTTTTGGTATCTATTAACCCCATATTGGGTGTATCAAATGTATCATCAAACTTGCTTATTTTGTTATCAAACATTCCATTTAAAGAAAAGGTGTAGAATAATATTTATTTCATTTGGCTTTTAATTTTTTTTTAGTAGAGTAGTAATTTAATAAAATTTTTTTTTTAAGCTGAAGGCTCTTCTTTTTTTTTTTTTACATATATCCCTGCCTATTTTTTCGTATGGTTTTCAGGCCACACTCTAATTGGACAGCTTTAATGCCGCACAATTGTACATAGTTTGTTTTACAATTTATAAAAAAAAATATGCATCGCAGTGCATTAAAAAAAATTGTGCGACGCAACGCATAGTTTTATTAAGTTTTGTTGGGCGCTCTTTGTAGCGCTATCGGTTCACTTTTAGGGCGCGTTCAATCTCAGCTGCTGATGTCCGGGGCCTATGGGCTCAGGCGGTACCGGTGCCGGACTTCGCACCAGATTTTGGGGTCGCGTAGCATTGGCTACAGGTATATTCGCAATACGGCGAATATAGTGGTCCCTCGCAGTCGTTTGGGCAGACTATCTTCACTTTTGGTAATTCTTTCTCCGGTTGTGGCGTAATTTTTGATTTCGTCTTTGCCACGTTGTGTATCGTAGAGTATGGGATTTCGGTTGTGGTTGTACTTTTCTTTTCGCCCAATTGGCTTTTTATGAATTCTACCTCGGCGTGTAATCTCACCGAGGTATTCCAGCTTATTATATTTGGGCTGTTTAATAGCCTCAAAATTTCAGCCTTTCTGGCTTTTAACTTCTTTACCACACCGGATTTTTTTCCCATAACTCTACTTACTTTTGTTTATATGTATTTTGTTTTTCTTCATTCATCCTCATGATGCTGCCTAACGTTGGTGTAGTGGGCGGATTGCCTACCACACGTAAATGATATTCTGCTCAGCACCTCCACACGTTGTTGCCTTTTATGTTCTAGGTCCGCTTTGCCTTCCGGTCACTTTTTATAAGTTAGTGACCACTGTCACGGTCGCCATGTAGTAGTTCCGAAGATATATTGAGAGACACCAATTGTTCTTTCTGGTTTGAGCTCAGTTTATTGAATAATTCTTAATTCTATAACAATTGTCGACTATAGCTAAGACCGCGTAGCTGCGCTGCTAGTCATGCAGGCAGAGGAGCGGTATGCTTATGTATAAACATACTTATGTATAAATGTATAAGTGTTTACATAAAAGTATGTATGTTTATATACCGTCGCAGCGGTAGAGTGAGGATGTATCATATTGCATATTGGGCCAACGCGGCCGCGCGTGTTATATTTGCCGACACAGCAATTGTCCAGCACCATGCACTCATGGGTGGTCATGTTACTTAAGAGGCAAATGCACTTGAATGTGTGCACATAAATATTGTAACTAATTGCTACAATATGTTTGTATTGTTGTTAATATGTTATTCCAAAACATGCTACAGTTTCCTATAGTGTTCAGTTAATACCGCTCTAATAGCTTGAAGATTCTCGGTTATTATCTTCGTGTGTTTGGTTACTGTGTCTTGGGATGTTTCTCTATTCTGCGAGAGACACTTACAAGATTTAGTTAATTTTTGTGCGTGTATTCTAGCTTTTTCTATTATATCATCCCAAGTAACCATAGTTTGTTAAGATTAATTTCTATTTCTATTTTGGATTCTTGAGAACCCATTTTACTAAACAAAAAAGGAATTTGTCGTTTAGACCTGTTGTTAATTTAAGAAAAAGATTTTGAAAATGTGTAAGGTTTTACTATTCTATGTCTATTATTTCTATATCTGAGTCTGTTAAATCTATTGGTTCTACACTCGATTCTGATATGTTTATCAGCGCAATTGAGTACTTGAAAAGTTCGTGGACCCATCCGGGCACGTCTTTTCTTAAAGGAGTCTTAGCTAATAATCTACTATAAGCTACTTTTATGGATTTTTCCATGAGATCTACAATGTTTTTTCGAAATTTGTAGTTGTGGGCTATCCAATACCTTATTTCCTTGTATTTGTGATTTGTTTCACCTGATTGTATCAGGAAATCAAGGAAAGGTAAATATTTTTGGAGCTTTTTTGTTTCTGATTTATCCATATTCTACACTAACTGCCTAAGCCTATTTAACTGATTATGGATGTATTTAGTTCTTTACTGCTTCGGTTCCTCCATTAGGTAGAAACGCAGTGTGCCTGCTGCGTTTGAAAAACAGCATACATATGGTACCGTGAGAATGAAACTCATCTGTACCCTAGTGCCTCCTTTGACTGGGAAATCTTCGCCCGTTATATCAAGGTAAGCTAACCTAATTTGTACTAAGTTTATGGAGCGTTGAGGTGAGGTACTTCCCTCGCTTCTAAAAACCTCAATTAAGTCTTGGACTATGCTAGGGTGCCTGTTGTTTATTTTTTCAAAGTACCTGTCACAATGGGTCATTTTTTTTTTTTTTTTAATTTTTTTTTTTTTTTTTATATATATATATTTTATCTTTTGTTAAAAAGGTTTTGATTTAAAATTGCTTGTGTGCATATGTATTTTTAGATCTTATCTAGATCATTAGCTTGGCTTAGAGCTCTTTTTGTTACACATTTATTGTGTAATAGGTAAGCCTTATATAATACATATGCGCACAATATTATGACAATTATTATTAGTAGTATGTTCGTTAATCTCATATCAGCATTTGATGATTCAATTTTACTTATGACATTCGCAGTGGAGTCCAATGATTTTGTTTCGATTAACCCATTGTGGGTATATCGGATATGTCATCAAATTTACTTATGCTATTATCGAACATACGTATGGGATTTTTTTTTTTTTATTTATTACAAGTGTGCAAAATATGAAATAAAGTTCATAAAGACAGGTTAAAAAACTTTTGTTTAGCAATTACTTTAATTTTATTAATAAAATTGTTATGGATTCATGCATATTTTTTTTTATTTAAATTTTTTGTGAAGAGAAAAAAATAAGAGAGAAATAAAATTTATCTCAACTGTGTCTTGCATAGCGAGCCGGAGACGTGGAAAATTATAGAGTATGTGGTTGGCTCACAATTCAGGTATACATTTCATTTGTTTTATTTAAAAAAAAAAAAAAAAAATTCTCCAACCACATTGTTAGTAATAGCCTAGCAGTGAGTTAGTAGTTCGCAAATTGCACTTTCGTGCTCCAACTTGCTATTAAGCTTATAATTAGAATTATTAAATTAAAGGCAAGTTAAGGCTTGCGCATTTCTGCGGCCCCCTTGCGTTTCTTTGCTCTTTGGCGAAGTTCAGCTTTCAGGATGTCAATACGCTCTATGCAGCGTTGTCGGTCTTCCTCCGTCTTCAGAGTGGCCAGTAAGTCTACTTCCAGCCTCTTCTGCTGGAGTAGCTTGTGTATTTGGCCTCCTCTTTTGGTCTTCTTTGGCTCTGGCTTTGTAGATTTTGTGTTGCGGGCCCGTTACTCAGCTATTGTGAGTGGGCGCGGTCCATCGTTGGGATACAGCTCTAACGCTTCCTCTAGCGTCGGTGCATCCTTTGCTCGATAGGAGCAGATTCCGCAAAGGGAATATCTTCACTGTTCATTCGTGCTCCTTGTTGGTTGATTGGTCGATTTCGAACGCCACTGCCGAAAAGATGGATACTTGACGGGGGCGGGAATTTGTTGTTTTTGGCGCTTAAAACGTTCAATTGAATTCTTTGTTTTTTATAAAGATTGTTGGTTTAAAGCCGGGTGGGGGGAGAGCTGGAACTGGAACTGGAGCTTGGAGCTTGAGCTTTGAATTAACGTTTTTTTTTTTTTTTTGCCAGGGCTGCCAGACTGCTTGCTGCTGCTGCTAATGCTGCTCTCTATCGCTAAAGTAGTTGCAACACATTGTGAGACATTGTTTTATGCTTTTTTTTTTGTTTGTTTTGTTGAAATTTTCTTGGTTTTTTTTTATTGTTGCTGTTGTTAGCATGGAGAGTCCTTGTAGGTCCTTTAGAGTCCTGTCACGGTCGCCATGTAATGACCGGGTTCCATTTAAGAAGAAATGATATTATTGAGCCGTCCTCAATCGTCAGTGTCCGTTGATTCTAGTTTTCAGATTGATTCTTTATTCCAAATTATTATTTTGCTTAAGCTAAGTTTACATATATATTCTTATGCTGCGACTTATGCGACAGCTACAAAAGAGAGGGAGAGTGTCAGTACATACATACATATTGTTGGAGCGCATGCATCAAAGTGCTTGGTCAGCGTTCCCACGCTGGCCTGGCTCTAGCTCATGCTTGTGCATACATTGCTTATGTGAATATATGTATGTGCATTTGTATATGCATTTGTATATGCACATACATATATGATCATGCTTAGCTGTAGATTTATGTGAATATGTTTATGTACATACATCAATGTATATATATATAAACATATTCAAGTGCACAATTATATTTTAATGCGTATATGTTTAATTGTTTATACTTGCAACAGGGTGTTACAAGTTGAGCTCATTGTACTGAATGATTATTTGTATGAATATACTACAAAGATATATTTTTTTACTTGATCCTTAGAATAAGAAGTAAATGCACTAATATCCAAGTAAATGGTTGAAAGGTTTATCTTGAATAGGCCCAAATATGTAATAATTAGGAAGTAACCCCAAAAGCTTTCCTAAGTTGTTATGGTAGCAATGGAATAAGTGTTTAATTCGATTTTTTAAAGAACGTGCTTTATCCTCATGAATCGAATAAATCTGGTCTTGCTGGTATTGTGGAGCCACCTAAAAGCCATTCCCTCAATATTCCACTGTAAATACAACTAGATTATAGACTATAATCAGTATTTTACTGTTAACCATTCATAGAAATAAAATTAAGACATAATATATTAGACTTATATATAATACTAGCAAACCCGGCGAACTTCGTAACGCCTAACAGTCAAAGAATTTCGTGTTACCTTTTAGCTTGAAACTTGCCATTTAAAATGGTGGCCTCAATCACGTTCTTCATTAATTTTTTAATAACCAATCGTGTGCCATTGCACAGCCGTGGTGGGTTCAAGTTACGGAGCAAAATCACCGGAGATCCTACTTTCAATTGTAAGTGGTGCGGTGGCATGCCTGGCAAATCCAAGGAATTCAAAAATTCTACTTGGTAATTTACAGCTTCGATAGTATTGCAAACTGTATCAACAGATTTGTATGACACAGAGTTTGTTGGCAACAATTGTTGTATCTTGAAATTTAATCCATGAACGTCCACATTTTTCGCTGCTAAAATGGCTCTTTCTGCCAGCCACTCAAGATTTATATATTGTGTGTGTACATCGGGAAATATTTATTTATTTATTTATTTATTTATTTATTTACGTCAACTAACACAGCAGTCGACGAAAAAGACAGATAGTAATTAAATGAAGAAGGTAGCTTAGCTTTATACACAACTAAACATCCCCGGCCCGGTGGAGGTGTTTTATTTGCACAAGGTGCCAGCTATGCCCCGATTCACAGCCAATGTGGCCAGGGATGAGTTGCAGCCAATCCAAGTCCAGAATATTTTCATTGGTTTCGCTGTAGATGATTAAAAAGTATAGCGCGAAGAGAAGTGACAGAAAGATGAGGAGAGATAAGGTGAGAAAGGTTGTTAAAAGATTGGCAAAGAACACGAAGAGGTTCGTGAAGAGAGTAGTTAGTCAGACATCTACTAAGGTGAATAGGAAAAAAGTTTCTGGTCCGACGTGAGGGAACACAAAATACAGCGTATCTAGTAAATTGGTAGAAATGACTTCGCCGTTGACTAGTTTATGGAGAAAGAGAATGCCAAAAACAAGCCTACGGTTATAAAGTGAAGGAAGATTAATAAGAAGAAGTCTATCAGAATAAGAAGGTAGGCGAAGACCCGGGTCCCAATTTAGACCGCGTAGCGCAAACTTAAGGAATTGCTTCTGTACCGATTCAATACTATGCTGGTGAACATCATATTGCGGGTTCCACACTGGCGAGCAATATTCTAGAGTAGGGCGAACTAACGAAGTGTATAAAACCTTTGTTACATAGGGATCATCAAATTCTTTGGCCCAACGTTTAATGAAGCCGAGAAGGCAGCTTGCTCTGTTGACAATTGAAGAAATATGAACATTAAATGAAAGTTTAGGGTCAAACATAACGCCTAAGTCCTTGAATGATGGAACACAATCTAACAGAACAGACTTAATAGAGTAATGAGCTAGGAGCGGAGACAAACGACTGAAAGTCATAAAAGAACACTTAGAGGCATTAAGGTGTAATTTATTAACGTGGCACCAATCACAGAACGCATCGAGATCTGATTGCAAGTACTGTTGGAAAGAAGGATCATTATAGGAATAACAAATCTTGACGTCATCCGCAAACATGAGCACGCGTGAATGCGCCAAGGCCAAAGGCAAATCATTTATAAACAATGTAAATAATAGTGGGCCCAGATGACTGCCTTGGGGTACACCTGACGTAACTCGAACAGTTTTAGATATCGAGGAACGAAAAGACACCTTTTGGGTTCTGCCAATAAGATACGACTTTAACCAACCCAATAATTTTGGTGAAAAACCCATGATGTTAAGTTTCGCGAGAAGCAAAGAATGATCAACCGTATCAAAAGCCTTACTGAAGTCAGTATAAATAACATCAGTTTGACACTTTTTACGGAAGCCATGGTGTACAAGGGTAGTCAATTCTAAAAGGTTGGTAAGCGACGAACGACCTTTCATGAAACCATGCTGACAAGGAGAAATAGTGGATCTGGATAGATGTTGAAGAGAAGACGTAATAATTTTCTCAAACAGTTTAGGTATTGCCGAAAGTTTGGCAATGCCACGGTAGTTGGAAACATCCGATTTGCTACCCTTTTTAAAAAGCGGAATAATAAATGACTCCTTCCAAATATCAGGAAATCTACAAGTCTCACTCGATATAAAGAATAACCGAGCTAAAGGCTTAGATAGGGAAATAGAACACATTTTAAGGATGCAACTAGGTATATCATCAGGCCCGGGAACGAAGGAAGACTTCATAGATGACAAGCTAGAGAGAATACAGTCTTCAGTAATACTGGGAAAAAACATACAATTTAAATGTGGGATTGAAAAGGGATAGGGTGTGGGATCCGAAACAGTAGTAGAATATGTCGACTGAAAAAATTTAGCAAACAGATCTGCAATATCTAAATCATTATTAGCAGACTGGTCGTTAAGTCTGAAGGTGGAAGGTAGGACATTAGAGCGTCTTTTGGAATTGACAAAGTTGTAAAATCTTTTAGGGTTATTATAAAATTCAGCCTTACAGCGAACGAGATAATTGTTGTAGCATTGAGTATTTAAGAGACAAAATTGAGATTTGGCTATACAATAATTTGCATAGTCAAGTCGCGAACCAGTTTTTTTAAATCTTTTAAAATATCTCGATTTAATGTTACGAAGATTAGAGAGCCTACGTGTGAACCAGACTGGCGAGCTGGAGACGGTAGAGACATTCACATAAGGAACGCATTTATCAATTAGAGAATTAAGAGCAGAATAGAAAAACTTCACTGCACAATCTATATCGCAGCACTCAAATAAAAACGACCAATCAAAAGAGAAAATAAGGCTGTTAAGAAGATTGAAATTTGTTTTACGAAAACATCTACGACGAGAATTTGAGATGTTTTTAAATAAATTAGTAACGGAATTGTAAGAAATAGTAACTTCAATGGTAGGATGATAAGGATCTTCAGGTTTCACTAGTGGCTGTGTTTGCGATACAGCACTAACAGTGGGATCAGAGACAAAAACAAGATCAAGGATTCTTTTAGAACAGTTAAGGAAAGAATTCAACTGATATAGTGGACATTCAAGTAGGCTATCAAGAAAAACATGTTGAGATGAAGGAATTAAGAAAGATAGATTATCATCAACAAGCCAAGAAATATTAGGCAAGTTAAAATCACCTAAAACTATAAAAATATCCCGATCTTTAAGACGACCAAAAATAGTTCGTAAAGCATCAGCATGGTGCACGTAGATCATGATATCAGAAGCTGGAGGAATATAAGAACAAGAGATATATAGGCTAAAGTTAGAACATGTAACTTCGACGCAAATAAACTCAACACCTAAGGGGAGATCAATCGGCACCACACTTGAAGACAGATTCGAGTTTACAGCAATGAGTACTCCACCGCTACGACGACCAACACGATCAAGCCTATAAGAAATAAAATTATTAGAAAGAATTTCATTATCTAGAACAGAGGAGTTAAGCCAAGTTTCAGAGATAGCTAATATACAGTCGATGAGAACATCTTGCGAGTGGACGATCGTGCAAAAACCGGTTGGTAATTTTATTGATCCAGTATTTTCATGTACGGCAACTTTCCCATTGCCAATATCTAATAGCTGTTTCGAAAAAGTTTCGGCGGATGGATCCTGAAGCGTTTGAAGGCGCATGTTCACATGCCCTGTCATGACGATGTATTGCACTTTGTCCAGGTAATAACGATGTAATTTCCTGCCATTTTGGATTACATGTAAAAGTAATAAAAAAGCAAGGTCGTCCATATTATCCATATTATATCCATAGCATCCTGTATGTATTCTTGCATGTGACGTGGACTACCTATGTACGATGATGGTAGGATAGCATCTCGCAAGTGAATGTATTCTTCCGCACGCAGCTTCTGTTGGTTAAATCGCAAGTATCGTAGTCGTTCACTCTCTATCTTGACGTACATATCGACCATAAATTGTTGGCAAAGCTCACGACATCGTAGAATGATATTATCCTGACCACGTCTAATCATCAACCGAAACGAATAGAAATCCTTTAAGCTAATATTCTTGTTTGTTTCGGTTCCTATAATAGTATATCCATGTATTAATTGAAGAGTTTTCATATTCTTAATGAATGAATTACCTGTTACCGGATCTCGTTGCTTAAGGTTTATGCAATATCCGTCTTGTCCCTTCCAAAAAATGAGTGGATATTGGAGAGCATCATATAAACGATGGGTATCAGGAATGGACTGAAGAGAATTATTTCTTCTTCGAATCACGATTTGTCGCGTAGCTGTATGGTCGCCAACCATGATTCCAGCCACGTCGTCAACAACAGGTGCGTTGAATCGACGTATATGCCCTCCAGCTGGTGTTCTATCAGGATTGATGAAAATAGCGTGATTGTCACTTTGTAGCTTATGCATATGTGATTTGAATAATTTCAACAATTCGTTGTGCTCATTTAACAGAGCGTCCAGCTCGCTGACAATGCGCGTTGCAAATGGTGAATTGAGGTGATTATAGTTGCAACGTGTATTCACGCGATTGGCGAGTGCCCGTTCGGAGTCCTCGCCACCCATAAAGTAAATTTGTAAAAATTTATAAGGTTCGCTTGGCATTGGTAGTAATGAGCCGACTTTGTGGTAAATTTGGCCTTTGATTTTGAATGTGGAATTAAATTTGCAGCAGTATTTTTAACTATTTCCGTTGCTCCGAACGATGTCATTTGAAAACATGAATTGAATTGCCGAATTGAACGCAAGAACAGCGAAGAATTTGGATCAGTACCAATAAGGAGGCCGTGCAATGGTTCCGGCGGTGTTTCAATTTCTGGAAGTTTCACTTTTCCTGATGAGCAACACATCCCAATTGGCTCATTTTTGAATTTAAGGGCTTGACAGTGCGGGCATTCCTTGTCCAATGTACCAATTACCACTTTGGAATGAGCGTAATATTCAACATCAGGCTCATACTGAAATGCGAGTCGATGAAATGAATGTGATGTAAATGCTCGAAGTACTTGTTGATGTTGGTCAATCCCTCTACGTCTGTTGGCTACGAATCTGCGCGCTTCTCTTCGTTCCAATTGTCTTTGTTGGTTTCGCTCATCTCGTAACTGCGCCATTCTTACACGGACATCTGCATTACTTTGTTGCCTTTCTGCATCTGATCTTATTGCTCTTCTATCTTGCATGCCTCTAGATCTGTTTGTTTGACGACTCAAATTAGCCCCCCTGCGTGTTCGTGGCATTGTTGTAATAAATCAAGTTGGAAAACTGATTGGTGTATAACGTGTATTATTTTCTTGATCAATAATTAGCGCAGCGAGTTCGGTCGCACTCGAGTTGTAACAACGACTGAACTCGAGACGCACAATTTTTGTGCACGCCTTCCACCGAACCACACTCGGCGACAGCGACAGAACGCTTGTCCTGAAATTAAAAGAAAATTTCAACTGTTTGTTCCGAAAAAAAAAGTGGAAAATTAAATTTTTGTATACGGAAATCCCCAAGCGAAGCCGTGTGAACTCAACAGTGTACATCACCTTACTGAAATCTAGAAAGTCTCAACGTTGTATATGGTTTTTCACGGCCTGTTTCGATTGGAAGATTTAAATTATTTTTGTTGAATTTCATCTCTTATCAAGTAGGCCGTGTGTCTAATTTCACTCGTATAAAACACAGGGTAGTTCAGATATCCAGCACAGTTAGTCAGTTTTAATCGTGAGCTCGTTATTATTTGGGTATAAAAAGTAGATGTTAGCCTATTCTCAGTCCTACACGATCTGCATAAAAAATTTCGTGAGAATCGGTCGAGCCGTTTCGGAGTAGTTTTGTAACAAACACAAACACACTCGAGAATTTTATATATATTGTAAGATTCCAATTATTTAAAGTCTGTTAAATGCTCATGTATATATATCGATTGTTAGTAATAAGTATCGATTGTAGTAATAAGTATCGATTGTTAGTAATAAGTATCGATTGTTAGGAATAAGTATCGATTGTTAGCGATAAGTCCTCGATAGGTCGAGAGACAGCGTCTCTCTTCTCTTCCGGCGATGCAACGAGCAAGTTGCATCTGCGCAAAGCCCAAAGATTAAATCCGATTAATACAAACTAATCTTTATCATTTGTACTTAATAATTAGGTGTTTACAACTCAGAAGTGGGATGACCACCCGAAAGGATACATATTTCGGGACACGGCACGCCACACGTTCCAAATCTAGGACGGCCGCCTCCACGCCCACCGCTGTTAGTGCACCCACTGCGGTGACTACCGCTGCAGTACCGAGAACCGCTGTGCCGACTGCTGACACACGCGCCCCTGCCGGGCCCGCCGCTGCTAGGCCAACTGCTGATATACTCGCCCCTGCCGGGCCCGCCGCTGCTGGGCCAACTGCTGATATACTCGCCCCTGCCGGGCCCGCCGCTGCTGGGCCAACTGCTGATATACTCGCCCCTGCCGGGCCCGCCGCTGCTGGGCCAACTGCTGATATACTCGCCTCTGCCGGCCCCGCCGCTGCTGGGCCAACTGCCGCCATACGAGCCCCTGCCGGGCTAACTGATGCCACATTCGCCCCTGCCGGGCCCGCCGCTGGTGGGCCAACCGCTGACATACTCGCCCCTGCCGGGCCCGCCGACGCTGGGCCAACTGCCGCCATACGAGCCCCTACTGGGCTAACTGATGCCACATTCGCCCCTGCCGGGCCCGCCGCCGCTGGGCCAACTGCTGACATGCTTGCCCCTGCTGGGCCAACTGCTGCCATACTCGCCAATGCTGGGCCAACTGCTGACATGCTTGCCCCTGCTGGGCCAACCGCTGACATACTCGCCCCTGCCGGGCCCGCCGACGCTGGGCCAACTGCCGCCACATTCGCCCCTGCCGGGCCCGCCGCCGCTGGGCCAACTGCTGCCATACTCGCCCATGTTGGGCCAACTGCTGACATGCTTGCCCCTGCTGGGCCAACTGCCGCCATACTCGCCCCTGCTGGGCCAACTGCTGCCATACTCGCTCCTGCTGTGCCAACTGGTGACATATTCGCCCCTGCCGGGCCAACCGCTGACATGCTCGCCCCCGCTGGGCCAACTGCTGCCATACTCGCTCCTGCTGTGCGAACTGCTGCATCCGCCCCTGCCGGGCCAATTGCTGCTACGTTCGCCCCTGCTGGGCCCTCCGCTGCTGCATCCGCCCCTCCTGGGCCAACCGCTGCTGCATCCGCCCCTGCCGGGCCCGCCGCTGCTGCATCCGCCCCTGCTGGGCTAACCGCTGTCACACTCGCCCCTGCTGGGCCAACTGCCGTCATACTCGCCACTGCTGTACCCACCACCGCTGCCACTGCTGTACCCGCTACCACTGCTGTGCCCGCTGCCACTGCTGTACCCACCACCGCTGCCACTGCTGTACCCGCCGCCGCTGCTGTCGCATCCATTACGGTACCCGCCGCCGCTGCCACTGCTGTACCCGCCGCCGCTGCCGTCGCATCCATTATGGTACCTGCCGCCGCTGCCACTGCTGTACCCGCTGCCACTGCTGTACCGACCACCGCTGCCACTGCTGTACCCGCCGCCGCTGCTGTCGCATCCATTACGGTACCTGCCGCCGCTGCCACTGCTGCACCCGCGGCCACTGCTGTACCCGCCGCCGCTGCCACTGCTATACCCGCCGCCGCTGCTGTCGCATCCATTACGGTACCCGCCGCCGCTGCCACTGCTGTACCCGCCGCCGATGCCACTGCTGTACCCGCCGCCGCTGCCACTGCTGCACCCGCCGCCACTGCTGTACCCGCCGCCGCTGCCACTGCTGTACCCGCCGCCGCTGCCGTCGCATCCATTATGGTACCCACCGTCGCTGCCACTGCTGTACCCGCTGCCACTGCTGTACCCGCTGCCACCACCGCTGCCGCCGTTGCACCCGCTGCCACTGCTGTACCCGCCGACTATATGTCTGCCATGCGGGCTGTGGCCTCGCTCGCTGTTGTCTGATTCTCCCCTTCCGAAAACTTCTGCTGTACCTTCGGAAACATTGAACGATGCACTTATGGCGATAAATTCCATTGAGCTCCCTGCTGTCAGTGAATTAGACTTTGATATAGAGCCCGCGTTACGGGAAGAGCAAACCGCAGCCCTTAAGTCTATTATTTCCACTTCGTATGTACAAGTTGATCCAGATTTAATCAAGCCCATGAACTATGAGATGAAAATAGAATTGACTAGCCAAACTCCGATTTTCTGCCGCCCCCGCCGTCTGTCGCACCACGAACGCATCGAGGTGCGTGAGATTTGTGACGATCTCTTGAAAGCTGGCATTATTCGCCACAGTAGTTCCCCTTACGCTGCCGCGATTGTCCCTGTACGCAAAAAGGACAACACCCTAAGAAAGTGTGTAGATTACCGCCCGTTGAACAAAATTACAGTTCGAGATCATTTTCCGATTCCTCTGTTAGATGATTGCATTGAACATCTGGGTGGCAAATCATTCTTCACTATCTTGGACTTGAAGAACGGTTTCCACCATGTGAAAATGCACCCAGACTCAATCAAATATACTGCCTTTGTAACCCCTGATGGCCAGTTTGAATATGTACGCATGCCCTTCGGACTTTGTAATGGCCCTTCCGTGTTCGCTAGATTCGTTTATTTTGTCCTTAAGGAATTTATAAACCGAGGTCAACTGGTGATATATATGGACGACATTCTAGTCGCGTCGCATGACTTTGAAACCCACCTTGAGATTCTGAAGGAAATATTGTATGTGTTAAGAGTGAACGGGCTATGCCTGAAGCTGACGAAATGCCGTTTTGCGTATAGGGAACTAGAGTACTTGGGCTACTTAGCCAATTCCGCCGGTATCACGCCTAAACCAGCTCATATTCAGGCGATACGGGATTTGCCCATTCCAAGGGATAGCAAGGAATTAGAGCGTTGCCTAGGCCTATTCTCATACTTCCGCCGATTTGTATCAGGTTTCGCTAAGATTGCGTGTCCGCTGTCCCGATTGTTAATAAAAGATACCCCTTATGTCTTCTCCGATGAATGCCTTGAAGCCTTCCGAACACTGAAGTTGAAATTGATCGAATCACCCGTGTTATCTATTTACAACCCGAAGTCTGAAACAGAGTTACACTGCGATGCTAGTTCAATTGGTTTCGGAGCAGTGCTCCTCCAGAAACAAACAGACGGTAAATTACACCCAGTGTCCAACTTCTCTAAGATGGCCTCCGCCGCTGAATCGAAACTACACAGTTATGAGCTAGAGACGTTAGCTATAGTGTATTCCTTAAAAAGTTTTGAGACGTACCTTAAGTTCATCCCGTTCAAAATCGTGACCGATTGTAATTCCCTTGCGCTGACACTGAGAAATGGTGGACATTCCGCCAAGATTGCTCGCTGGGCCCTGCTGTTAGAAAACTATAACTACACGATTGTACACCGCTCGGGGTTGGTATGCCCCATGCTGATGCTCTAAGTAGAATAGAAACTGCCGCATACGTTGACGATATAAACCTTGACTTCCAACTGCAGTTAACCCAGAACCGGGACCCTGAGATTGTCAAACTCCGAGATGAGTTAGAGAAATATGAGATAGCGGATTTCGAACTGCGAGATGGAGTAGTGTACCGCCTGTCCTCGACGAGTGTACCCCAACTTTATGTCCCTTCCGAAATGATAAATCATGTCATACGAGTAGTGCACGAGAAGCTTGGCCATATGGCCACGGAGAAATGTTGTGCACAGATCAAGAAGCATTACTGGTTCCCGTGTATGAAGTCTTATGTTAACAATTACATTAAAAACTGCCTCAAGTGTATCTACTACTCCGCGTCCGCTTCGGACCACCGTGTCACGCTACATAGTATTCCGAAAGTGCCCCTTCCGTTTGATACCGTCCATATTGACCATTTGGGCCCCCTTCCGTCCACACGTTCTAAGAAAAAGTATCTTCTGGTTGTCATTGACGCTTTCACCAAATTTGTGAAGCTGTACCCTGCCGCCACGACTAATTCACGTGAAGTATGCCAGACATTAGAATCTCAGTATTTCGCAAATTACAGTAGACCCCGCCGAATCATCAGTGATCGAGGTACCTGCTTTACTTCCTCCGAGTTTGAAGAATTTCTGAAGGCCAATAATATAATTCATGTGCTGAATGCCACTGCCTCACCCCGGGCCAACGGCCAAGTCGAGCGGGTTAACCGTGTGTTGGGCCCCATGTTGGGTAAACTGACGGAACCTGTGGACCACGCAGATTGGGTCCAACAACTGCCGAACATAGAGTTTGCATTGAATAACTCCGTCCACTCCACAACCAAATTTGCCGCTTCCGTACTTCTATTCGGTGTTGAACAACGAGGTGTGGTAGTAGATGAACTAACCGAACGGTTGGGTGAGAGAACGGAGGAGGTCGATGCCTCAGAGGTAGACGTCCGGAGATTAGCCTTCCGTAACATTGTTAAGTCCCAAGAATATAATTCGGAATATTATTCGAAGCATCACCTCCCTGCCGTTAGTTTTGAGGAGGGGGATTTCGTAGTTATTAAGAATGTGGATACTTCGGCAGGCACGAACAAAAAGCTTATCAGGCGGTATCGTGGTCCGTATATGGTTCATAAAAAACTTCCGAATGACCGATATGTTATCCGGGATGTAGAGGGCTCCCAAATCACCCAACTACCATATGATGGTGTCCTAGAAGCCTCCAAATTAAAGCTATGGGTTGCCCCTGATCAAGATTGCACTTCTGATAGCCAAACAAAGGCGACACCAGCCACTTAAGATTCTTATTTACCCCCCCTCCGTTGTTACCAATTGGAATCGAGGTCGATTCCTCGTCAGGACGGCCGAGTTGTAAGATTCCAATTATTTAAAGTCTGCTAAATGCTCATGTATATATATCGATTGTTAGTAATAAGTATCGATTGTAGTAATAAGTATCGATTGTTAGTAATAAGTATCGATTGTTAGGAATAAGTATCGATTGTTAGCGATAAGTCCTCGATAGGTCGAGAGACAGCGTCTCTCTTCTCTTCCGGCGATGCAACGAGCAAGTTGCATCTGCGCAAAGCCCAAAGATTAAATCCGATTAATACAAACTAATCTTTATCATTTGTACTTAATAATTAGGTGTTTACAATATAGATATCCATGTATTAATTGAAGAGTTCATATTCTTAATGAATGAATTACCTGCTACCGGATCTCGTTGCTTAAGGTTTATGCAATATCCGTCTTGTCCCTTCCAAAAAATGAGTGGATATTAACAGAGCGTCCAGCTCGCTGACAATGCGCGTTGCAAATGGTGAATTGAGGTGATTATAGTTGCAACGTGTATTCACGCAATTGGCGAGTGCCCGTTCGGAGTCCTCGCCACCCATAAAGTAAATTTGTAAAAATTTATAAGGTTCGTTTGGCATTGGTAGTAATGAGCCGACTTTCGCCTTTGATTTTGAATGTGGAATTAAATTGTTGACCATTTGCAGCAGTATTTTAACTATTTCCGTTGCTCCGAACGATGTCATTTGAAAATGTTGTGGAATTGGCCGTGGTTTTTTTTATTATTTATTTTTGTTTTTTAGAGCTTTTTATTGTTTTATTCTTTTAGGCACATTTTTCTTCGCATCGTTTTTTATATAGAGTGACCATCTCTTTTTACAACAAAAATGATAATTGACTTATATACTAGATTCATGAACGGTAATGGTATTTTTCGGTAATATAGCTTAAATATAAATAAAGTAGTATTTTCTGCGACATATTTCCGCCCCCTAGTGTTGAACCAAGTCTTCAGCACGATCCTTTATGTCGCGGGATTCCAGTCCTAATCTGCATAGGTTTCTTACTGGCCGACGATAAGTGTTTTTGGTTGTTTTTATGTCTGCTACTCTTACAATTCCATCTTCTCCTGGGTGTGTTTTGAGTACTATTCCAATTGGCCATTCACCTCTTGGTGTCATGCATTTTACTACGACGAGTTCACCCTCTTTCAGGTTGTCGCAATTCTTTTCCCATTTCGATCGGTTAACTAAACTTGGGATATATTCCTTAATAAATCGTCTCCAGAATGCTTCCACTAACATTTGCGTCATCCTCCATGTCTTCTTTTCACTGGATCCGTTAATTTTGCATGGTGCTTCAATAGATCCACTTTGTTGTATGATTATATCATTGGGCATAATCCTAAGCCGTCATCTGGATCATCCGATTCGAGAATATACGGTCGACTATTTACCAAATGTTCCGCTTCACAAAAGAGAGTTTGCAGCACTTCGTCAGTGGGATTACTTTCGACGGATAGTACGGCCTCTAATGTTCTTTTAAAGCATCCAATTAGCCTTTCCCAGCAACCTCCAAAATTTGGTGAGTTTGCTGGTATAAATTTCCATTCGATTCCCTTTTGTGTTAGTTCTCCGCGCGCTGCTTGTATATCTATTTCCTCTAGAGCTTCTGTTAGTTCTCTTGAAGCGCCTCTAAGATTAGTACCATTATCGGACCATAATTTCGCCTCGCCTTGCCATCATTCGACGGATTGCCAAAATGCACGAGTCTGTAGTCAAAGAGTGTGCGATTTCCGCATCTATTGCTCTAGATGTTAAGCATGTAAAGAGAACGCCATATCGTTTTCGCAGACATTTATTGTATCTGCCGCTGGAGCCCCGACCATCTTTCGTATAGAACGGGCCGAAATAATCCATGCCAACGGATGTGAATGGTTTTTGAAATGTAGAGAACCTCTCCTTGGGTAATATACCCATTTGCGCTTTAACCGGTTTGGCTTTGCGTCGTCTACACCACATACATTCGTTGATAATTCTTTTGATCTTGGTATTCATCTTCGGCATCCAATATTGCGACTTGAATTTATGTACGACGACTTGTATTCCGGTATGCTGCACTTCGTTGTGAAAATGTTGTACCATCAACTTTGTGAATACTTGATCTCCATCCAACACAATAGGACTTGTCGCGACGACGCCTTCTGCACGTATTATTCGGCTGTTTATACGTAGAATTTCATCTTCACTCATAGAAAGACAATATTTAGTGAGGCGTAAACCCCCTGTGATCTTGCCAGTCTTAGCATAGATTATGTCATTGTGAAAGCATTCCGCTTGGACATGGAGATACCATTTTGATAGAGACCAATTGTACTCCTCCACGACGATATCGCCCCGACGGAGTTCCATCTTACAACGTTTCGCTTTCACATTTTCTATAAATCTTTTGACCCATGCTGTGGCTCTTACCAGTTTTGTGAACTTCGAAATTCTATTTTCCAGTATTTTAAATGGGTGGTCATCTTGGTGAACCAGCATCATAAGCCCTGGTTCGGTTGGTGCCTTTAATTTTGGCTGTGGCCACATCTTTTTATCCAGACCAAGAAAGGCTGGACCTTGTTGCCATCTGTCTGTGGCAACTTTTATTGGCGAATCTCTTGTTATGATGTCAGCAATGTTTTCCAAGGTTGGAACCCAGTTCCATTCTGCCCTCTTGGACTTTTCGCATATTTCGCTTATTCTGTTGGCTACGAAACTTGCAGCCTTTCGTTACTGTTTATCCATGAAATCACTGTTAGGGAGTCTGTCCAGAAAAACCTTTTATCAAATTTTAGATGCATTTCGTTTTCAATAGTTTCCGCCAGTCTACATCCCATCACAGCTGCCAATGTTTCAAGTTTTGGAATGGTAACATGTTTCAAAGGTGAAACTCGAGCCCGAGATGCTATAAGCATGACGTCATATTTTGTTGCGGCTTCTGCATCCTTGTAACTTACTCGAATATATGCTGCTGCAGCGTATGCTTTACTGCTAGCGTCGCAAAAACGTGTAGTTCGACTTTCGTAGCAATAGATAAATATTGGGAGTAACATCTTGGTATACTAACATCATGTAGTCTTTTCAGATCGTTTAACCACTCTTGCCACTTTTTGACAGGGTCGCCTTTAATCACATCATCCCATCCAATGCCAAGTTCCCAAATACTACGCATCAAGATCCGACCTTTTATTGTTACTGGAGTCACCATTCCCAAGGGATCATATATTGCGTTGACTGCTGCAAGCACCTTTCTTTTTGTAGGCATCCTTGTTCCATTCAGTATATCCTCGCTTATGCTGTGCATTGTAGTTGTTGAGAAAATAAATATGTCTTTTTGTGCGTCCCAAATCATGCCGAGAACCTTTTGAGATATGTCTCCTTTTTCGCCCAATCGACCACGTAGATCTTCGGGTATTCCCTGTAAGACATCATGATTGTTACAAATAAAATTTCGAATTTGAAAATGTCCCGCTGCGTGTATTTTAATTACTGCCTGAATTATCTCAACAGCTTCGCGAACTGTTGCTTTTGAATCCAGATAGTCGTCGACGTAATGGTTTTCAATGATGGCTTGAGCTGCTTCTGGTGCCTCATTTTTATGTATCGCTGCATTGTGGTTTTTTACAAATTGTGCTATAAATGGTGAGGAGGTTGCTCCGAATATCATTGACGTCATCTGGTAGACTGTTGGTCGTATTTGGGTATTCATATTTCTCCATAAAAAGCATTGTGAGACTGCATCTTCCTTGGCGATTTTTACCTGGTTGAACATTTCTTTAATATCTGCAGCAAAGGCTATTGTGTTTAATCTAAATCTTATTAGCACGCCTACGATTGATGAAAGCCAATCCGGCCCAGTTAGTAGATTTTCGTTTAAGGAAGTGCCATTACAAATAGCTACTGCGTCGAACACTACTCGAACTTTTCCCGGTTTCTTGGGATTAATTACTGCAAAATGTGGCAGGAACCACAGTTTTGGGGACTTAACCAAGTTGACATTAGTGACTATTTTTGCATAACCATTCTTGAGTAGCTTCTCCACTTCCTTTTGGTATGCTCGCGCTAGTTCGCTGTTTCTGTTCAGCTTTCTTTCTAAACATTTTAGTCTTTGTTCTGCCATTTGGCGACTATCGGGGAGTTCCACCATGTCGCTTTTCCAGGGTAAGTTTACCTGATATTGTCCATTTACTCTTATTATAGATGAGGATATCTTGCTAATAGCCAATTTTTCTTCTGTTGATTTAGTTTTGTCCGTTGCTGGTTTACAGACACCAAATCCTTCTATACTAAATTGGTTTTTAAGCATATCGCCCAGATGTTCATCCTCGATGTGGCAGCATACAAAGTCTGCTTCTCTTACTTTTGCTTTTATCGGACCGTGTATGACCCATTCGAGCTTGGTTTTTGCCATAATCGGACCCTTTGGATCTACATTTAGTATGGTTTGAGTTGTAAGGAGTGTTGCATGTCGTTGTCCAATGAGGAGATGAGGCTGAACATTCCGAATCGAGTTCAATTGCCATTTTTGTATATGGAAATTCTTTCTGTATAGCTTCGTAATCGATTCGTTGAGTTGGTAAATTCAAATCCTTGATAAGACGTACATTTTGAAGCTTCTGAATTTTGCTATCGCCAGTAATAGCAATATCTGCGATTTCTGAAGTTTCATCATATCTAGAGATTCCTTCAGTCCATCCAAAGCAATACGGTTCAGGTTTCCCAATTATTCCGATCTCACGTGCTACATTAATATCCAACATTGTTGTTGTGCTCCCATCGTCGAGAAAAGCCAGAATTTCTTTTTCACCAGTTGGACCACGTAATATAACTGGTAACATTTTAAGAATTGCTGCTTCTTGGACTTCTTGAATGCATCCGCTAAAAGCTTGCGGCAAGGATTGTAGATGAGGCTGTTTTGCCTTATGTAGTAAGCGATGATGATATCGTTCACAGTTGTCGATCTTGCATTGCTCACGATTATTGCATTGACCCTTATGAAATTTTAGACATGTGAAGCAGGCGTTACTTGTGCCCACCGTTTCTTCACTTCTGCTTTTCTGAATTTACTACATTTATCAAGGGAATGCTTGTCCTCATCACAAATAAAACACTTGCTGGTTGGTTTGTGTAACCTTTTGTGATTGAATTTGTGATCCGAACTTCTTTTGTGCTTCATTATCTACGTTATTGATTGTAATTATCTTCTTATAAAAACATATATCATGATACAATCTCGACTGCTCCTGCGTCCATTCAGCAAATATTTCAAAATTACATTCTGCAGCTTTTAATTTTCGAGCGGTTAAAAATGATCCCCATTCTCGAAGAAAACTTTCATCTAGCCGCTCATTGTACAAACTCCAGCGCTGAATTGATATTTTGAACAGAGCAGTTGAACTCGTGAAAATCTCCAATTTCCTTTACATATTTTATTTCCTGTGCTTTTGCCATCAGTTCGAACGCCACATTTTCTGGAGCTCCGTATATGTTGTCCAAAATGGCTAGAATTTTCGATGGCTCCTTGGCCGACATTAACAAAATGTCAACCTTCTTACGCGCTGCCCCTTTCAGTGACTTATCGAGACGATATACCTCCTCTTCTCCAGAATACTGACACTCGCTCCCCGATTTTATGAACTGCGTCTTAAAATGTCGCCAAGCCAAATGAGAGGAACCGTCAAATTCGAGATTTTTATTGCCTAAGCTTTGTCTGGCTAACATGGTGATTACATAGTGCTTTGTATGTTGTTGTCGCCGTTGGAGATCGATAGCGATTCATTTGTCGGGTGGTCTCCATCAGACATGACAGATTTTTGGGAGGAGGTAGACGAACGAATCAGTGCTACAGTAGTGTTCAAAGTATGTTTTTTGCTCACCAAAGCTTCCGCGCGTGCATTCAGAACTTTCACCTCTAATGACAGCTGTTGTATTTCATATTCATGCTCTTCGATGACGTCAGCAGAAGCGCCCCCAGTTTGGGCTTTGCTTAGCTGTCTTTTTACACCAAGCATCAATATTTCCTTTTTTGAGATTTCGTCTTGAAGTTCCACGTTTTCTACATCGATGGCTTCTATTCCCCTTAATACTTCCAACTGGTTCATGTTTTTAAACTGGTTCTCGGACTGGTTCGCGTTTGATGCTTGTATGACGTTCCCGCTTGATTTGCCAGAAGTTTCGTACGAAATGGCGTCATAAATTTTTGAAGCCATCTCGGTACAGTCTATCCCTTCTCGCGGCGAAATTTCTAGGAATTGGCATACTCGTTGCAAAGCGTTTGCGCCCAGCTCTTTCGAGATGCAGTCGATGTGTTCCAGCCTCTTTTTGGAATCGTAAGGTAAACCCTTGAATTTTCGTAGTTCGCGCTTTACGAAATTATCTCTAACAAATTTTGTATATATGGCGAAATGAACATCGCGCAATTCTTGCGACTTCAACGCCTCCAATTTCTTTTCTACCACTTTAGGCCAACTCCACATTTTTATTAACTATTGTGGACTGTATTATGCGCGTTAATGATCCGGCTCGAAGGACCAATTTTATGTTGTGGAATTGGCCGTGGTTTTTTTTTATTATTTATTTTTCTTTTTTAGAGCTTTTTATTGTTTTATTCTTTTAGGCACATTTTTCTTCGCATCGTTTTTTATATAGAGTGACCATCTCTTTTTACAACAAAAATGATAATTGACTTATATACTAGATTCATGAACGGTAATGGTATTTTTCGGTAATATAGCTTAAATATAAATAAAGTAGTATTTTCTGCGACAGAAAACATGAATTGAATTGCCGAATTGAACGCAAGAACAGCGAAGAATTTGGATCAGTACCAATAAGGAGGCCGTGCAATGGTTCCGGCGGTGTTTCAATTTCTGGAAGTTTCGATTTTCCTGATGAACAACACATCCCAATTGGCTCATTTTTAAATTTAAGGGCTTGACAGTGCGGGCATTCCTTGTCCAATGTACCAATTACCACTTTGGAATGAGCGTAATATTCAACATCAGGCTCATACTGAAATGCTAGTCGAAGAAATGAATGTGATGTAAATGCTCGAAGTACTTGTTGATGTTGGTCAATCCCTCTACGTCTGTTGGCTACGAATCTGCGCGCTTCTCTTCGTTCCAATTGTCTTTCTTGGTTTCGCTCATCTCGTAACTGCGCCATTCTTACACGGACATCTGCATTACTTTGTTGCCTTTCTGCATCTGATCTTATTGCTCTTCTATCTTGCATGCCTCTAGATCTGTTTGTTTGACGACTCAAATTAGCCCCCCTGCGTGTTCGTGGCATTGTTGTAATAAATCAAGTTGGAAAACTGATTGGTGTATAACGTGTATTATTTTCTTGATCAATAATTAGCGCAGCGAGTTCGGTCGCACTCGAGTTGTAACAACGACTGAACTCGAGACGCACAATTCTTGTGCGCGCCTTCCACCGAACCACACTCGGCGACAGCGACAGAACGCTTGTCCTGAAATTAAAAGAAAATTTCAACTGTTTGTTCCGAAAAAAAAGTGGAAAATTAAATTTTTGTATACGGAAATCCCCAAGCGAAGCCGTGTGAACTCAACAGTGTACATCACCTTACTGAAATCTAGAAAGTCTCAACGTTGTATATGGTTTTTCACGGTCTGTTTCGATTGGAAGAAAAAATTTCGTGAGAATCGGTCGAGCCGTTTCGGAGTAGTTTGTAACAAACACAAACACACTCGAGAATTTTATATATATAGATATCCATGTATTAATTGAAGAGTTTTCATATTCTTAATGAATGAATTACCTGTTACCGGATCTCGTTGCTTAAGGTTTATGCAATATCCGTCTTGTCCCTTCCAAAAAATGAGTGGATATTGGAGAGCATCATATAAACGATGGGTATCAGGAATGGACTGAAGAGAATTATTTCTTCTTCGAATCACGATTTGTCGCGTAGCTGTATGGTCGCCAACCATGATTCCAGCCACGTCGTCAACAACAGGTGCGTTGAATCGACGTATATGCCCTCCAGCTGGTGTTCTATCAGGATTGATGAAAATAGCGTGATTGTCACTTTGTAGCTTATGCATATGTGATTTGAATAATTTCAACAATTCGTTGTGCTCATTTAACAGAGCGTCCAGCTCGCTGACAATGCGCGTTGCAAATGGTGAATTGAGGTGATTATAGTTGCAACGTGTATTCACGCGATTGGCGAGTGCCCGTTCGGAGTCCTCGCCACCCATAAAGTAAATTTGTAAAAATTTATAAGGTTCGTTTGGCATTGGTAGTAATGAGCCGACTTTGTGGTAAATTTGGCCTTTGATTTTGAATGTGGAATTAAATTGTTGACCATTTGCAGCAGTATTTTTAACTATTTCCGTTGCTCCGAACGATGTCATTTGAAAACATGAATTGAATTGCCGAATTGAACGCAAGAACAGCGAAGAATTTGGATCAGTACCAATAAGGAGGCCGTGCAATGGTTCCGGCGGTGTTTCAATTTCTGGAAGTTTCACTTTTCCTGATGAGCAACACATCCCAATTGGCTCATTTTTAAATTTAAGGGCTTGACAGTGCGGGCATTCCTTGTCCAATGTACCAATTACCACTTTGGAATGAGCGTAATATTCAACATCAGGCTCATACTGAAATGCTAGTCGATGAAATGAATGTGATGTAAATGCTCGAAGTACTTGTTGATGTTGGTCAATCCCTCTACGTCTGTTGGCTACGAATCTGAGCGCTTCTCTTCGTTCCAATTGTCTTTGTTGGTTTCGCTCATCTCTTAACTGCGCCATTCTTACACGGACATCTGCATTACTTTGTTGCCTTTCTGCATCTGATCTTATTGCTCTTCTATCTTGCATGCCTCTAGATCTGTTTGTTTGACGACTCAAATTAGCCCCCCTGCGTGTTCGTGGCATTGTTGTAATAAATCAAGTTGGAAAACTGATTGGTGTATAACGTGTATTATTTTCTTGGTCAATAATTAGCGCAGCGAGTTCGGTCGCACTCGAGTTGTAACAACGACTGAACTCGAGACGCACAATTCTTGTGCGCGCCTTCCACCGAACCACACTCGGCGACAGCGACAGAACGCTTGTCCTGAAATTAAAAGAAAATTTCAACTGTTTGTTCCGAAAAAAAAGTGGAAAATTAAATTTTTGTATACGGAAATCCCAAGCGAAGCCGTGTGAACTCAACAGTGTACATCACCTTACTGAAATCTAGAAAGTCTCAACGTTGTATATGGTTTTTCACGGCCTGTTTCGATTGGAAGATTTAAATTATTTTTGTTGAATTTCATCTCTTATCAAGTAGGCCGTGTGTCTAATTTCACTCGTATAAAACACAGGGTAGTTCAGATATCCAGCACAGTTAGTTTTAATCGTGAGCTCGTTATTATTTGGGTATAAAAAATAGATGTTGGCCTATTCTCAGTACTACACGATCTGCATAAAAAATTTCGTGAGAATCGGTCGAGCCGTTTCGGAGTAGTTTTGTAACAAACACAAACACACTCGAGAATTTTATAAATATAGACTAGCAAACCCGGCGAACTTCGTAACGCCTAACAGTCAAAGAATTTCGTGTTACCTTTTAGCTTGAAACTTGCCATTTAAAATGGTGGCCTCAATCACGTTCTTCATTAATTTTTTAATAACCAATCGTGTGCCATTGCACAGCCGTGGTGGGTTCAAGTCACTGAGCAAAATCACCGGAGATCCTACTTTCAATTGTAAGTGGTGCGGTGGCATGCCTGGCAAATCCAAGGAATTCAAAAATTCTACTTGGTAATTTACAGCTTCGATAGTATTGCAAACTGTATCAACAGATTTGTATGACACAGAGTTTGTTGGCAACAATTGTTGTATCTTGAAATTTAATTCATGAACGTCCACATTTTTCGCTGCTAAAATGGCTCTTTCTGCCAGCCACTCAAGATTTATATATTGTGTGTGTACATCGGGAAATATACAGTCGATGAGAACATCTTGCAAGTGGACGATCGTGCAAAACCGGTTGGTAATTTTATTGATCCAGTATTTTCATGTACGGCAACTTTCCCATTGCCAATATCTAATAGCTGTTTCGAAAAAGTTTCGGCGGATGGATCCTGAAGCGTTTGAATGCGCATGTTCACATGCCCTGTCATGACGATGTATTACACTTTGTCCAGGTAATAACGATGTAATTTCCTGCCATTTTGTATTACATGTAAAAGTAATAAAAAAGCAAGGTCGTCCATATTATCCATATTATATCCATAGCATCCTGTATGTATTCTTGCATGTGACGTGGACTACCTATGTACGATGATGGTAGGATGACAGAGTTACCGATTTCGGCAGTATCAGCGTTGCTGGCAATAGCATCTCGCAAGTGAATGTATTCTTCCGCACGTAGCTTCTGTTGGTTAAATCGCAAGTATCGTAGTCGTTCACTCTCTATCTTGACGTACATATCGACCATAAATTGTTGGCAAAGCTCACGACATCGTAGAATGATATTATCCTGACCACGTCTAATCATCAACCGAAACGAATAGAAATCCTTTATGCTAATATTCTTGTTTGTTTCGGTTCCTATAATAGTATATCCATGTATTAATTGAAGAGTTTTCATATTCTTAATGAATGAATTACCTGTTACCGGATCTCGTTGCTTAAGGTTTATGCAATATCCGTCTTGTCCCTTCCAAAAAATGAGTGGATATTGGAGAGCATCATACAAACGATGGGTATCAGGAATGGACTGAAGAGAATTATTTCTTCTTCGAATCACGATTTGTCGCGTAGCTGTATGGTCGCCAACCATGATTCCAGCCACGTCGTCAACAACAGGTGCGTTGAATCGACGTATATGCCCTCCAGCTGGTGTTCTATCAGGATTGATGAAAATAGCGTGATTGTCACTTTGTAGCTTATGCATATGTGATTTGAATAATTTCAACAATTCGTTGTGCTCATTTAACAGAGCGTCCAGCTCGCTGACAATGCGCGTTGCAAATGGTGAATTGAGGTGATTATAGTTGCAACGTGTATTCACGCGATCGGCGAGTGCCCGTTCGGAGTCCTCGCCACCCATAAAGTAAATTTGTAAAAATTTATAAGGTTCGTTTGGCATTGGTAGTAATGAGCCGACTTTGTGGTAAATTTGGCCTTTGATTTTGAACGTGGAATTAAATTGTTGACCATTTGCAGCAGTATTTTTAACTATTTCCGTTGCTCCGAACGATGTCATTTGAAAACATGAATTGAATTGCCGAATTGAACGCAAGAACAGCGAAGAATTTGGATCAGTACCAATAAGGAGGCCGTGCAATGGTTCCGGCGGTGTTTCAATTTCTGGAAGTTTCACTTTTCCTGATGAGCAACACATCCCAATTGGCTCATTTTTAAATTTAAGGGCTTGACAGTGCGGGCATTCCTTGTCCAATGTACCAATTACCACTTTGGAATGAGCGTAATATTCAACATCAGGCTCATACTGAAATGCTAGTCGAAGAAATGAATGTGATGTAAATGCTCGAAGTACTTGTTGATGTTGGTCAATCCCTCTACGTCTGTTGGCTACGAATCTGCGCGCTTCTCTTCGTTCCAATTGTCTTTGTTGGTTTCGCTCATCTCGTAACTGCGCCATTCTTACACGGACATCTGCATTACTTTGTTGCCTTTCTGCATCTGATCTTATTGCTCTTCTATCTTGCATGCCTCTAGATCTGTTTGTTTGACGACTCAAATTAGCCCCCCTGCGTGTTCGTGGCATTGTTGTAATAAATCAAGTTGGAAAACTGATTGGTGTATAACGTGTATTATTTTCTTGATCAATAATTAGCGCAGCGAGTTCGGTCGCACTCGAGTTGTAACAACGACTGAACTCGAGACGCACAATTCTTGTGCGCGCCTTCCACCGAACCACACTCGGCGACAGCGACAGAACGCTTGTCCTGAAATTAAAAGAAAATTTCAACTGTTTGTTCCGAAAAAAAAGTGGAAAATTAAATTTTTGTATACGGAAATCCCCAAGCGAAGCCGTGTGAACTCAACAGTGTACATCACCTTACTGAAATCTAGAAATCGGCCTGTTCCGATTTGAAGATTTAAATTATTTTTGTGGAATTTCATCTCTTATCAAGTAGGCCGTGTGTCTAATTTCACTCGTATAAAACACAGGGTAGTTCAGATATCCAGCACAGTTAGGCAGTTTTAATCGTGAGCTCGTTATTATTTGGGTATAAAAAATAGATGTTGGCCTATTCTCAGTCCTACACGATCTGCATAAAAATTTCGTGAGAATCGGTCGAGAGGTTTCGGAGTAGTTTTGTAACAAACACAAACACACTCGAGAATTTTATATATATAGATAGCAAACCCGGCGAACTTCGTAACGCCTAACAGGCAAAGAATTTCGTCTTACCTTTTAGCTTGAAACTTGCCATTTAAAATGGTGGCCTCAATCACGTTCTTCATTAATTTTTTAATAACCAATCGTGTGCCATTGCACAGCCGTGGTGGGTTCAAGTTACGGAGCAAAATCACCGGAGATCCTACTTTCAATTGTAAGTGGTGCGGTGGCATGCCTGGCAAATCCAAGGAATTCAAAAATTCTACTTGGTAATTTACAGCTTCGATAGTATTGCAAACTGTATCAACAGATTTGTATGACAGAGTTTGTTGGCAACAATTGTTGTATCTTGAAATTTAATCCATGAACGTCCACATTTTTCGCTGCTAAAATGGCTCTTTCTGTCAGCCACTCAAGATTTATATATTGTGTGTGTACATCGGGAAATATACAGTCGATGAGAACATCTTGCGAGTGGACGATCGTGCAAAAACCGGTTGGTAATTTTATTGATCCAGTATTTTCATGTACGGCAACTTTCCCATTGCCAATATCTAATAGCTGTTTCGAAAAAGTTTCGGCGGATATATCCTGAAGCGTTTGAACGCGCATGTTCACATGCCCTGTCATGACGATGTATTGCACTTTGTCCAGGTAATGACGATGTAATTTCCTGCCATTTTGGATTACATGTAAAAGTAATAAAAAAGCAAGGTCGTCCATATTATCCATATTATATCCATAGCATCCTGTATGTATTCTTGCATGTGACGTGGACTACCTATGTACGATGATGGTAGGATGACAGAGTTACCGATTTCGGCAGTATCAGCGTTGTTGGCAATAGCATCTCGCAAGTGAATGTATTCTTCCGCACGCAGCTTCTGTTGGTTAAATCGCAAGTATCGTAGTCGTTCACTCTCTATCTTGACGTACATATCGACCATAAATTGTTGGCAAAGCTCACGACATCGTAGAATGATATTATCCTGACCACGTCTAATCATCAACCGAAACGAATAGAAATCCTTTAAGCTAATATTCTTGTTTGTTTCGGTTCCTATAATAGTATATCCATGTATTAATTGAAGAGTTTTCATATTCTTAATGAATGAATTACCTGTTACCGGATCTCGTTGCTTAAGGTTTATGCAATATCCGTCTTGTCCCTTCCAAAAAATGAGTGGATATTGGAGAGCATCATATAAACGATGGGTATCAGGAATGGACTGAAGAGAATTATTTCTTCTTCGAATCACGATTTGTCGCGTAGCTGTATGGTCGCCAACCATGATTCCAGCCACGTCGTCAACAACAGGTGCGTTGAATCGACGTATATGCCCTCCAGCTGGTGTTCTATCAGGATTGATGAAAATAGCGTGATTGTCACTTTGTAGCTTATGTGCAAATGGTGAATTGAGGTGATTATAGTTGCAACGTGTATTCACGCGATTGGCGAGTGCCCGTTCGGAGTCCTCGCCACCCATAAAGTAAATTTGTAAAAATTTATAAGGTTCGTTTGGCATTGGTAGTAATGAGCCGACTTTGTGGTAAATTTGGCCTTTGATTTTGAATGTGGAATTAAATTATTGACCATTTGCAGCAGTATTTTTAACTATTTCCGTTGCTCCGAACGATGTCATTTGAAAACATGAATTGAATTGCCGAATTGAACGCAAGAACAGCGAAGAATTTGGATCAGTACCAATAAGGAGGCCGTGCAATGGTTCCGGCGGTGTTTCAATTTCTGGAAGTTTCACTTTTCCTGATGAGCAACACATCCCAATTGGTTCATTTTTAAATTTAAGGGCTTGACAGTGCGGGCATTCCTTGTCCAATGTACCAATTACCACTTTGGAATGAGCGTAATATTCAACATCAGGCTCATACTGAAATGCTAGTCGATGAAATGAATGTGATGTAAATGCTCGAAGTACTTGTTGATGTTGGTCAATCCCTCTACGTCTGTTGGCTACGAATCTGCGCGCTTCTCTTCGTTCCAATTGTCTTTGTTGGTTTCGCTCATCTCGTAACTGCGCCATTCTTACACGGACATCTGCATTACTTTGTTGCCTTTCTGCATCTGATCTTATTGCTCTTCTATCTTGCATGCCTCTAGATCTGTTTGTTTGACGACTCAAATTAGCCCCCCTGCGTGTTCGTGGCATTGTTGTAATAAATCAAGTTGGAAAACTGATTGGTGTATAACGTGTATTATTTTCTTGATCAATAATTAGCGCAGCGAGTTCGGTCGCACTCGAGTTGTAACAACGACTGAACTCGAGACGCACAATTCTTGTGCGCGCCTTCCACCGAACCACACTCGGCGACAGCGACAGAACGCTTGTCCTGAAATTAAAAGAAAATTTCAACTGTTTGTTCCGAAAAAAAAGTGGAAAATTAAATTTGTGTATACGGAAATCCCCAAGCGAAGCCGTGTGAACTCAACAGTGTACATCACCTTACTGAAATCTAGAAAGTCTCAACGTTGTATATGGTTTTTCACCGCCTGTTTCGATTGGAAGATTTTAATTATTTTTGTTGAATTTCATCTCTTATCAAGTAGGCCGTGTGTCTAATTTCACTCGTATAAAACACAGGGTAGTTCAGATATCCAGCACAGTTAGTCAGTTTTAATCGTGAGCTCGTTATTATTTGTGTATAAAAAATAGATGTTGGCCTATTCTCAGTCCTACACGATCTGCATAAAAAATTTCGTGAGAATCGGTCGAGCCGTTTCGGAGTAGTTTTGTAACAAACACAAACACACTCGAGAATTTTATATATATAGATAGCAAACCCGGCGAACTTCGTAACGCCTAACAGTCAAAGAATTTCGTCTTACCTTTTAGCTTGAAACTTGCCATTTAAAATGGTGGCCTCAATCACGTTCTTCATTAATTTTTTAATAACCAATCGTGTGCCATTGCACAGCCGTGGTGGGTTCAAGTTACGGAGCAAAATCACCGGAGATCCTACTTTCAATTGTAAGTGGTGCGGTGGCATGCCTGGCAAATCCAAGGAATTCAAAAATTCTACTTGGTAATTTACAGCTTCGATAGTATTGCAAACTGTATCAACAGATTTGTATGACACAGAGTTTGTTGGCAACAATTGTTGTATCTTGAAATTTAATCCATGAACGTCCACATTTTTCGCTGCTAAAATGGCTCTTTCTGCCAGCCACTCAAGATTTATATATTGTGTGTGTACATCGGGAAATATACAGTCGATGAGAACATCTTGCGAGTGGACGATCGTGCAAAAACCGGTTGGTAATTTTATTGATCCAGTATTTTCATGTACGGCAACTTTCCCATTGCCAATATCTAATAGCTGTTTCGAAAAAGTTTCGGCGGATGGATCCTGAAGCGTTTGAACGCGCATGTTCACATGCCCTGTCATGACGATGTATTGCACTTTGTCCAGGTAATAACGATGTAATTTCCTGCCATTTTGGATTACATGTAAAAGTAATAAAAAAGCAAGGTCGTCCATATTATCCATATTATATCCATAGCATCCTGTATGTATTCTTGCATGTGACGTGGACTACCTATGTACGATGATGGTAGGATGACAGAGTTACCGATTTCGGCAGTATCAGCGTTGCTGGCAATAGCATCTCGCAAGTGAATGTATTCTTCCGCACGCAGCTTCTGTTGGTTAAATCGCAAGTATCGTAGTCGTTCACTCTCTATCTTGACGTACATATCGACCATAAATTGTTGGCAAAGCTCACGACATCGTAGAATGATATTATCCTGACCACGTCTAATCATCAACCGAAACGAATAGAAATCCTTTGAGCTAATATTCTTGTTTGTTTCGGTTCCTATAATAGTATATCCATGTATTAATTGAAGAGTTTTCATATTCTTAATGAATGAATTACCTGTTACCGGATCTCGTTGCTTAAGGTTTATGCAATATCCGTCTTGTCCCTTCCAAAAAATGAGTGGAGAGCATCATATAAACGATGGGTATCAGGAATGGACTGAAGAGAATTATTTCTTCTTCGAATTACGATTTGTCGCGTAGCTGTATGGTCGCCAACCATGATTCCAGCCACGTCGTCAACAACAGGTGCGTTGAATCGACGTATATGCCCTCCAGCTGGTGTTCTATCAGGATTGATGAAAATAGCGTGATTGTCACTTTGTAGCTTATGCATATGTGATTTGAATAATTTCAACACTTCGTTATGCTCATTTAACAGAGCGTCCAGCTCGCTGACAATGCGCGTTGCAAATGGTGAATTGAGGTGATTATAGTTGCAACGTGTATTCACGCGATTGGCGAGTGCCCGTTCGGAGTCCTCGCCACCCATAAAGTAAATTTGTAAAAATTTATAAGGTTCGTTTGGCATTGGTAGTAATGAGCCGACTTTCGCCTTTGATTTTGAATGTGGAATTAAATTGTTGACCATTTGCAGCAGTATTTTTAACTATTTCCGTTGCTCTGAACGATGTCATTTGAAAAAATGAATTGAATTGCCGAATTGAAAGCAAGAACAGCGAAGAATTTGGATCAGTACCAATAAGGAGGCCGTGCAATGGTTCCGGCGGTGTTTCAATTTCTGGAAGTTTCACTTTTCCTGATGAGCAACACATCCCAATTGGCTCATTTTTAAATTTAAGGGCTTGACAGTGCGGGCATTCCTTGTCCAATGTACCAATTACCACTTTGGAATGAGCGTAATATTCAACATCAGGCTCATACTGAAATGCTAGTCGAAGAAATGAATGTGATGTAAATGCTCGAAGTACTTGTTGATGTTGGTCAATCCCTCTACGTCTACGAATCTGCGCGCTTCTCTTCGTTCCAATTGTCTTTGTTGGTTTCGCTCATCTCGTAACTGCGCCATTCTTACACGGACATCTGCATTACTTTGTTGCCTTTCTGCATCTGATCTTATTGCTCTTCTATCTTGCATGCCTCTAGATCTGTTTGTTTGACGACTCAAATTAGCCCCCCTGCGTGTTCGTGGCATTGTTGTAATAAATCAAGTTGGAAAACTGATTGGTGTATAACGTGTATTATTTTCTTGATCAATAATTAGCGCAGCGAGTTCGGTCGCACTCGAGTTGTAACAACGACTGAACTCGAGACGCACAATTCTTGTGCGCGCCTTCCACCGAACCACACTCGGCGACAGCGACAGAACGCTTGTCCTGAAATTAAAAGAAAATTTCAACTGTTTGTTCCGAAAAAAAAGTGGAAAATTAAATTTTTGTATACGGAAATCCCCAAGCGAAGCCGTGTGAACTCAACAGTGTACATCACCTTACTGAAATCTAGAAATCGGCCTGTTCCGATTTGAAGATTTAAATTATTTTTGTGGAATTTCATCTCTTATCAAGTAGGCCGTGTGTCTAATTTCACTCGTATAAAACACAGGGTAGTTCAGATATCCAGCACAGTTAGGCAGTTTTAATCGTGAGCTCGTTATTATTTGGGTATAAAAAATAGATGTTGGCCTATTCTCAGTCCTACACGATCTGCATAAAAAATTTCGTGAGAATCGGTCGAGAGGTTTCGGAGTAGTTTTGTAACAAACACAAACACACTCGAGAATTTTATATATATAGATAGCAAACCCGGCGAACTTCGTAACGCCTAACAGGCAAAGAATTTCGTCTTACCTTTTAGCTTGAAACTTGCCATTTAAAATGGTGGCCTCAATCACGTTCTTCATTAATTTTTTAATAACCAATCGTGTGCCATTGCACAGCCGTGGTGGGTTCAAGTTACGGAGCAAAATCACCGGAGATCCTACTTTCAATTGTAAGTGGTGCGGTGGCATGCCTGGCAAATCCAAGGAATTCAAAAATTCTACTTGGTAATTTACAGCTTCGATAGTATTGCAAACTGTATCAACAGATTTGTATGACAGAGTTTGTTGGCAACAATTGTTGTATCTTGAAATTTAATCCATGAACGTCCACATTTTTCGCTGCTAAAATGGCTCTTTCTGTCAGCCACTCAAGATTTATATATTGTGTGTGTACATCGGGAAATATACAGTCGATGAGAACATCTTGCGAGTGGACGATCGTGCAAAAACCGGTTGGTAATTTTATTGATCCAGTATTTTCATGTACGGCAACTTTCCCATTGCCAATATCTAATAGCTGTTTCGAAAAAGTTTCGGCGGATGGATCCTGAAGCGTTTGAACGCGCATGTTCACATGCCCTGTCATGACGATGTATTGCACTTTGTCCAGGTAATGACGATGTAATTTCCTGCCATTTTGGATTACATGTAAAAGTAATAAAAAAGCAAGGTCGTCCATATTATCCATATTATATCCATAGCATCCTGTATGTATTCTTGCATGTGACGTGGACTACCTATGTACGATGATGGTAGGATGACAGAGTTACCGATTTCGGCAGTATCAGCGTTGTTGGCAATAGCATCTCGCAAGTGAATGTATTCTTCCGCACGCAGCTTCTGTTGGTTAAATCGCAAGTATCGTAGTCGTTCACTCTCTATCTTGACGTACATATCGACCATAAATTGTTGGCAAAGCTCACGACATCGTAGAATGATATTATCCTGACCACGTCTAATCATCAACCGAAACGAATAGAAATCCTTTAAGCTAATATTCTTGTTTGTTTCGGTTCCTATAATAGTATATCCATGTATTAATTGAAGAGTTTTCATATTCTTAATGAATGAATTACCTGTTACCGGATCTCGTTGCTTAAGGTTTATGCAATATCCGTCTTGTCCCTTCCAAAAAATGAGTGGATATTGGAGAGCATCATATAAACGATGGGTATCAGGAATGGACTGAAGAGAATTATTTCTTCTTCGAATCACGATTTGTCGCGTAGCTGTATGGTCGCCAACCATGATTCCAGCCACGTCGTCAACAACAGGTGCGTTGAATCGACGTATATGCCCTCCAGCTGGTGTTCTATCAGGATTGATGAAAATAGCGTGATTGTCACTTTGTAGCTTATGTGCAAATGGTGAATTGAGGTGATTATAGTTGCAACGTGTATTCACGCGATTGGCGAGTGCCCGTTCGGAGTCCTCGCCACCCATAAAGTAAATTTGTAAAAATTTATAAGGTTCGTTTGGCATTGGTAGTAATGAGCCGACTTTGTGGTAAATTTGGCCTTTGATTTTGAATGTGGAATTAAATTATTGACCATTTGCAGCAGTATTTTTAACTATTTCCGTTGCTCCGAACGATGTCATTTGAAAACATGAATTGAATTGCCGAATTGAACGCAAGAACAGCGAAGAATTTGGATCAGTACCAATAAGGAGGCCGTGCAATGGTTCCGGCGGTGTTTCAATTTCTGGAAGTTTCACTTTTCCTGATGAGCAACACATCCCAATTGGTTCATTTTTAAATTTAAGGGCTTGACAGTGCGGGCATTCCTTGTCCAATGTACCAATTACCACTTTGGAATGAGCGTAATATTCAACATCAGGCTCATACTGAAATGCTAGTCGATGAAATGAATGTGATGTAAATGCTCGAAGTACTTGTTGATGTTGGTCAATCCCTCTACGTCTGTTGGCTACGAATCTGCGCGCTTCTCTTCGTTCCAATTGTCTTTGTTGGTTTCGCTCATCTCGTAACTGCGCCATTCTTACACGGACATCTGCATTACTTTGTTGCCTTTCTGCATCTGATCTTATTGCTCTTCTATCTTGCATGCCTCTAGATCTGTTTGTTTGACGACACAAATTAGCCCCCCTGCGTGTTCGTGGCATTGTTGTAATAAATCAAGTTGGAAAACTGATTGGTGTATAACGTGTATTATTTTCTTGATCAATAATTAGCGCAGCGAGTTCGGTCGCACTCGAGTTGTAACAACGACTGAACTCGAGACGCACAATTCTTGTGCGCGCCTTCCACCGAACCACACTCGGCGACAGCGACAGAACGCTTGTCCTGAAATTAAAAGAAAATTTCAACTGTTTGTTCCGAAAAAAAAGTGGAAAATTAAATTTGTGTATACGGAAATCCCCAAGCGAAGCCGTGTGAACTCAACAGTGTACATCACCTTACTGAAATCTAGAAAGTCTCAACGTTGTATATGGTTTTTCACCGCCTGTTTCGATTGGAAGATTTTAATTATTTTTGTTGAATTTCATCTCTTATCAAGTAGGCCGTGTGTCTAATTTCACTCGTATAAAACACAGGGTAGTTCAGATATCCAGCACAGTTAGTCAGTTTTAATCGTGAGCTCGTTATTATTTGTGTATAAAAAATAGATGTTGGCCTATTCTCAGTCCTACACGATCTGCATAAAAAATTTCGTGAGAATCGGTCGAGCCGTTTCGGAGTAGTTTTGTAACAAACACAAACACACTCGAGAATTTTATATATATAGATAGCAAACCCGGCGAACTTCGTAACGCCTAACAGTCAAAGAATTTCGTCTTACCTTTTAGCTTGAAACTTGCCATTTAAAATGGTGGCCTCAATCACGTTCTTCATTAATTTTTAATAACCAATCGTGTGCCATTGCACAGCCGTGGTGGGTTCAAGTTACGGAGCAAAATCACCGGAGATCCTACTTTCAATTGTAAGTGGTGCGGTGGCATGCCTGGCAAATCCAAGGAATTCAAAAATTCTACTTGGTAATTTACAGCTTCGATAGTATTGCAAACTGTATCAACAGATTTGTATGACACAGAGTTTGTTGGCAACAATTGTTGTATCTTGAAATTTAATCCATGAACGTCCACATTTTTCGCTGCTAAAATGGCTCTTTCTGCCAGCCACTCAAGATTTATATATTGTGTGTGTACATCGGGAAATATACAGTCGATGAGAACATCTTGCGAGTGGACGATCGTGCAAAAACCGGTTGGTAATTTTATTGATCCAGTATTTTCATGTACGGCAACTTTCCCATTGCCAATATCTAATAGCTGTTTCGAAAAAGTTTCGGCGGATGGATCCTGAAGCGTTTGAACGCGCATGTTCACATGCCCTGTCATGACGATGTATTGCACTTTGTCCAGGTAATAACGATGTAATTTCCTGCCATTTTGGATTACATGTAAAAGTAATAAAAAAGCAAGGTCGTCCATATTATCCATATTATATCCATAGCATCCTGTATGTATTCTTGCATGTGACGTGGACTACCTATGTACGATGATGGTAGGATGACAGAGTTACCGATTTCGGCAGTATCAGCGTTGCTGGCAATAGCATCTCGCAAGTGAATGTATTCTTCCGCACGCAGCTTCTGTTGGTTAAATCGCAAGTATCGTAGTCGTTCACTCTCTATCTTGACGTACATATCGACCATAAATTGTTGGCAAAGCTCACGACATCGTAGAATGATATTATCCTGACCACGTCTAATCATCAACCGAAACGAATAGAAATCCTTTGAGCTAATATTCTTGTTTGTTTCGGTTCCTATAATAGTATATCCATGTATTAATTGAAGAGTTTTCATATTCTTAATGAATGAATTACCTGTTACCGGATCTCGTTGCTTAAGGTTTATGCAATATCCGTCTTGTCCCTTCCAAAAAATGAGTGGAGAGCATCATATAAACGATGGGTATCAGGAATGGACTGAAGAGAATTATTTCTTCTTCGAATTACGATTTGTCGCGTAGCTGTATGGTCGCCAACCATGATTCCAGCCACGTCGTCAACAACAGGTGCGTTGAATCGACGTATATGCCCTCCAGCTGGTGTTCTATCAGGATTGATGAAAATAGCGTGATTGTCACTTTGTAGCTTATGCATATGTGATTTGAATAATTTCAACACTTCGTTATGCTCATTTAACAGAGCGTCCAGCTCGCTGACAATGCGCGTTGCAAATGGTGAATTGAGGTGATTATAGTTGCAACGTGTATTCACGCGATTGGCGAGTGCCCGTTCGGAGTCCTCGCCACCCATAAAGTAAATTTGTAAAAATTTATAAGGTTCGTTTGGCATTGGTAGTAATGAGCCGACTTTCGCCTTTGATTTTGAATGTGGAATTAAATTGTTGACCATTTGCAGCAGTATTTTTAACTATTTCCGTTGCTCTGAACGATGTCATTTGAAAAAATGAATTGAATTGCCGAATTGAAAGCAAGAACAGCGAAGAATTTGGATCAGTACCAATAAGGAGGCCGTGCAATGGTTCCGGCGGTGTTTCAATTTCTGGAAGTTTCACTTTTCCTGATGAGCAACACATCCCAATTGGCTCATTTTTAAATTTAATGGCTTGACAGTGCGGGCATTCCTTGTCCAATGTACCAATTACCACTTTGGAATGAGCGTAATATTCAACATCAGGCGCATACTGTAATGCTTTTTGAAGAAATGAATGTGATGTAAATGCTCGAAGTACTTGTACCATTCTTACACGGACATCTGCATTACTTTGTTGCCTTTCTGCATCTGATCTTATTGCTCTTCTATCTTGCATGCCTCTAGATCTGTTTGTTTGACGACTCAAATTAGCCCCCCTGCGTGTT
This sequence comes from Drosophila willistoni, assembly GCF_018902025.1. NCBI lineage: Eukaryota > Metazoa > Arthropoda > Insecta > Diptera > Drosophilidae > Drosophila > Drosophila willistoni. The sequence continues at coordinate 50,899 of NW_025814516.1, read as the reverse complement.
CGTGGCATTGTTGTAATAAATCAAGTTGGAAAACTGATTGGTGTATAACGTGTATTATTTTCTTGATCAATAATTAGCGCAGCGAGTTCGGTCGCACTCGAGTTGTAACAACGACTGAACTCGAGACGCACAATTCTTGTGCGCGCCTTCCACCGAACCACACACGGCGACAGCGACAGAACGCTTGTCCTGAAATTAAAAGAAAATTTCAACTGTTTGTTCCGAAAAAAAAAGTGGAAAATTAAATTTTTGTATACGGAAATCCCCAGCGAAGCCGTGTGAACTCAACAGTGTACATCACCTTACTGAAATCTAGAAAGTCTCAACGTTGTATATGGTTTTTCACGGCCTGTTTCGATTGGAAGATTTAAATTATTTTTGTTGAATTTCATCTCTTATCAAGTAGGCCGTGTGTTTAATTTCACTCGTATAAAACACAGGGTAGTTCAGATATCCAGCACAGTTAGTCAGTTTTAATCGTGAGCTCGTTATTATTTGGGTATAAAAAATAGATGTTGGCCTATTCTCAGTCCTACACGATCTGCATAAAAAATTTCGTGAGAATCGGTCGAGCCGTTTCGGAGTAGTTTTGTAACAAACACAAACACACTCGAGAATTTTATATATATAGATTTAATGTTAATAGAAAGATTATTATGAAATCCTGATCAGACACTGACCGACAAAGAAGTAGGCGGGAAAGTGAAAAATAAAAAGTGAAAAGTAGGCCATGTCCATTTGCCTAGTTTACCAGCCTCATTTCATAATTCCACCCTTCACATTCTAGAAAATCGTGCTCGAGAGCATAGTTCTAATAATTAAACCAAATTTCAAGTAAAAACAAATTTCAAATAAAAATGCCCAATCCTGACTGGCCTAACTTTAATAAACCCAGAAACGGCAAGTTAAAAAAATTTGCCCAAAAACGGAATGTGCCAAAGATGGCCTTAGATTGGCGCATCCAAATTATGAGACCGAAGACAAAGTGGAAGGATGCACCAAAATGTGCTAAATTGAATGCTCGTCCAAAATTCCAAGGTTTTAAAGCGGACAAAGTTAAACCCAAGATCGAAGCGAAGAAGGCGGTAATTTCCCCTAACACGAAAGTAATGGTGATGGCTCCTTTTGGCCACGTTTCCCGTGAGGTACGACCACTCACTAGAAGTCCGACTTCCAAACCAAGGAGCAGGGGCGTAGCGAGGTTGTCGATAATGGGGGGTGATTCTCAGATTAGATTTGCGGTAGAAATAAATTTACTTCGATAAAACAAGGTCAGTATATAAGGAATTTATTCTTTGAAGATAATTTGGCAAAAATTATCATTACAGCTAACATTGCGCAGAAATGGACGACAAAATTTCTAAGTTCCTTTTATTCGTTGATTAATTCTATTGAAATTTTCACTCTGCGGTGTTTCAATAACGACCATTTTTCTACTAGTTCGTGAATGTTTATGTCGTCTACCTTATCGTTTGAAGAATAAAGTAGCATCAATGCATTCAACCGATCATCTCCCATCGTTGTTCGCAAATGATTGAAAACCAATTTCAATTTACTAAATGATCGTTCACAAGAAGCTGATGTTACAGGAGCAGTCAAAATAAAACAAACGAGTTTGTAGGCTAAGGGAATCACATGTTTCAACTTAAACACAACTTCCGAAATATCTTTGAAATTCGTACACTCTTTACATGAATCGTAAAGAATTTGCAACTCAGGAAGCAAACATTCTGGTTCCTCGCTAAAATAAAAGGGTTCTAATTGCACAATGGATTCGATTGAATTCATTGTGACATTTTTTCTGTCAATTGGAATTTGGAAAACTTTCTGGACACACGCAAATGTTGAAAAAGTGTCTTTCAAGTTTTCTTGAATGCAATTGTTGAAAACTTGAAGCACAGTCCTGAATTCTTTTCGATAAAATGTCAAGAAATCAAAATTGTGAGCTGTTTCTGGATTTGCATCATACTTTTTTGGTACACGACGCGTTCTGTGACGTTTCGAAAAATCATCTCGAGGATTAATCTTCAATTTTTCAGCAAATACAGCCGAGCTATTTATCAATGCATTGATCTGGTCGTCATCGTCCATTTGTTCAAATGATGCGCTTGTACTTTGAATCAATAAAGAAGCATCAATGACGTTCAATTATACTGCCTCCAAATTTTCCGTCAAATGTTTGACTTTGAACATGACATTTTTGCAAAAAAATAACGAGCTGATAAAATCAAAATCCAGAATTTTTTTGAGCAAACCAGAAGCGGACGTACGTGTACGAGAATCGAAAAATTCTGGATCGTTTATCATATTTTTCAAAACGTCCACAATTCCTTCAAAAGAAATCCACATGGCTTTGACTGACTCAGCTCTAGCAGTCCATCGAGTTTTCGACAAATTTTTCAATTGCAATGAATTTTCAATACTTTTCAATTCTTTACTTAAGCTTTGGAAACGTTTTGTGCTACCATAGAAAAATACATACAAAGCTTCTAAAACATTGAAAAACTCTGAAATCAAAACACTTGCATTGCATGCTGTTTCAACAAATGTGTTGGTCCGATGATCTTGGCATGGAATGTAAGGGATTTCTTTTCACATTTTTCGGACAGTTTTTTTTGTGTGCCAATATATTTACCGGACATGTTATTAGCAAAGTCGTATGATTGAAAAACAATGTTTTTGGTCGAGATATTGAGTGACTGAAGTGCAACTACAATTTTATTGGACAACTCTTCTCCCGTTTTTTTCGTTAAGACAACATCCATTTTCAGAAGCCTTTCAATGGGAACTAATCTATCATTTGTTTGACGCACGTACCGAATGTTGATGGCGAGTCGATCTTGATGTGATAGGTCTGGAGTTGTATCAGCCATGATAGAAAAAATACCTGCTTTGTTCACTTCACTTACAATGGCTTCTTGTGTTTTAGACCCTAAAAGGTCGAAGGAATTCATTTTGAGTGACCGGACTGAGGTACGTAACGTGACGCGGTCTTTTCGAAGTTTCATCTAACCTGATTACCGAATGCATGTCGACAATTATAAAATAATAATATATTTTTCGAACAAAGAATGGCTTAAGGCCGCAGCTAAGGTCGATCAACTGGAAAAGTTCAAGAAAATCGTTAATAAACATCCCCGAGAGCTGGCCATCCGAAGAGGACACACCAAGATAAATATCGCTAGAAATGACCAAAAAGTTTTGGTTAAGGTGACGAAAGAGGGAGGACAAAGCATATGAAAGAAAATAAGGCTTACGTATATATTGATTTTTTTTTGCATTAGAATTGACAACGATTCTAGAAATTTTTTAAAATTTCTATAATGTCTTTTTTCGACCCTTATTTGTTTTTAAAAATAAGTAAACATCTGGATTGTTAATGCAATTTTATATCTTTTGCTCTTTAAAATGGGTAAATTTGGTTGTTTGGTAGTTCTATTGGGCGTTCCGAGGAGCTCACCTTATTTAAGACCGGAATTCATCCAATTAGCTATTGCTTTCAGAGAGCTAAAAACAGGCGGACATGGCCAATTTTTCTAGCTAGCAGACTGATGTACATTTTTACATTTGAGCAGTGACAGAAATCGATATGTATAATTGATTATAAGTTTAAGTTATATTTTTTTACTTGATCCTTAGACGAAGAAGTAGATGCACGAATATCCAAGTAAATGGTGGAAAGGTTTATCTTGAATAGGCCCAAATATATAATAATTAGGAAGTAACCCCAAAAGCTTTCCTAAGTTGTTATGGTAACAATGGAATAAGTGTTTAATTCGATTTTTTAAAGAACGTGCTTTATCCTCATCAATCGAATAAATCTGGTCTTGCGGGTATTGTGGAGCCACTTAAAAGCCATTCCCTCAATATTCCACTGTAAATACAACTAGATTATAGACTATAATCAGTATTTCACTCTTAACCATTCATAGAAATAAAATTAAGACATAATATATAAAACTTAAATATAATTTTAAAATATAATTAAGACATAATATGTATAATATAATGGAATCACATCTAAAAGATGTTAATAGAAAGATTATTATGAAATCCTGATCAGACACTGATGGACAAAGGCAGTAGGCGGGAGAGTGAAAAATATAAAGTGAATATAAAGGCCATGTCCATTTGCCTTGTTTACCTACCTCATTTCCTACTTCTATATTTCACATTCTAGAAAATCGTGCTCGAGAGTTTAGTTCTAATAATTAAAACAAATTTCAAGTAAAAACAAATTTCAAGTAAAAATGCCCAATCCTGACTGGCCTAACTTTAATAAACCCGGAAACGGCAAGTTTAAAAAATTTGCCCAAAAACTGAACTTTCCAAAGATGGCCTTAGATTGGCGCATCCAAATTATGAGGCCGAATCCAAAGTGGAAGGATGTACCAAAATGTGCTAAATTAAATGCTCGTCCAAAATTCCAAGGTTTTAAAGCGGACAAAGTTAAACCTAAGATCGAAGCGAAGAAGGCGGTAATTTCCCCTAATACGAAAGTAATGGTGATGGCTCTTTTTGGCCACGTTTCCTGTGAGGTACGACCACTCACTAGAAGTCCGACTTCCAAACCAAGGAGTACCAAGAACAAACGTCGTGTGGCCGATAACATGAAAAAATGGCGGTCAAAAGCCTGAAGTCAGTTGGTAAAGTACAAAACATAAGAAATAAAAAAGAATGGCTTAAGGCCGCAGCTAAGGTCGATCAACTGGAAAAGTTCAAGAAAATCGTTAATAAACATCCCCGAGAGCTGGCCATCCGAAGAGGACACACCAAGATAAATATCGCTAGAAATGACCAAAAAGTTTTGGTTAAGGTGAAGAGGGAGGACAAAGCATATGAAAGAAAATAAGGCTTACGTATATATTGATTTTTTTTGCATTAGAATTGACAACGATTCTAGAAATTTTTTAAAATTTCTATAATGACTTTTTTCGACCCTTATTTGTATTTAAAAATAAGTAAACATCTGGATTGTTAAAGCAATTTTATATGTTTTGCTCTTTAAAATGGGCAAATTTGGTTGTTTGGTAGTTCTATTGGGCGTTCCGAGGAGCTCACCTTATTTAAGACCGGAATTTATCCAATTAGCTATTGCTTTCAGAGAGCTAAAAACAGGCGGACATGGCCAATTTTTCTAGCTAGCAGACTGATGTACATTTTTACATTTGAGCAGTGACAGAAATCGCTATGTATAATTGATTATAAGTTTAAGTTATATTTTTTTACTTGATCCTTAGAATAAGAAGTAGATGCACGAATATCCAAGTAAATGGTGGAAAGGTTTATCTTGAATAGACCCAAATATATAATAATTAGGAAGTAACCCCAAAAGCTTTCCTAAGTTGTTATGGTAACAATGGAATAAGTGTTTAATTCGATTTTTTAAAGAACGTGCTTTATCCTCATGAATCGAATAAATCTGGTCTTGCGGGTATTGTGGAGCCACTTAAAAGCCATTTCCTCAATATTCCACTGTAAATACAACTAGATTATAGACTATAATCAGTATTTTACTCTTAACCATTCATAGAAATAAAATTAAGACACAATATATAAAACTTAAATATAATATTAAAATATAATTAAGACATAATATATTAGACTTAAATATAATATTTAATGGAATCACATCTAAAAGATGTTAATAGAAAGATTATTATGAAATCCTGATCAGACACTGTTGGACAAAGGCAGTAGGCGGGAGAGTGAAAAATATAAAGTGAAAAGTAGGCCATGTCCATTTGCCTTGTTTACCTGCCTCATTTCCTACTTCTATATTTCACATTCTAGAAAATCGTGCTCGAGAGTTTAGTTCTAATAATTAAAACAAATTTCAAATAAAAACAAATTTCAAGTAAAAATGCCCAATCCTGACTGGCCTAACTTTAATAAACCCGGAAACGGCAAGTTAAAAAAATTTGCCCAAAAACTGAAGGTGCCAAAGATGACCTTAGATTGGCGCATCCAAATTATGAGATCGAAGACAAAGTGGAAGGATGCACCAAAATGTGCTAAATTGAATGCTCGTCCAAAATCCTAAGGTTTTAAAGCGGACAAAGTTAAACCTAAGATCGAAGCGAAGAAGGCGGTAATTTCCCCTAATACGAAAGTAATGGTGATGGCTCCTTTTGGCCACGTTTCCCGTGAGGTACGACCACTCACTAGAAGTCCGACTTCCAAACCAAGGAGTATCAAGAAAAAACGTCATGTGGCCGATAACGTGAAAGAAATGTGTAGTAGCCCTCTTTAATAATGTTGAGGATCGAGTGGATTGCGTTAAATTATAAGTTTATCTTTATTAAGTGTCCATACACTTTCAAGGGCGGAAAAGGAAGAAGCAGCCAAAATATACAGAGTTACAAAGCATCTTATATCGATAACCTACAAGCTTAGTACAATCGATATAACCAGGGATAAATACAGGGCTGCAAACAGTAACATATGGTATTTTCAACACCCTTCCTCAATATGATTCTTTGTGCCAATTACAATTACTTTCTTAGTTTAAATTTAATAACTTGACACAATGATTATGCTTTTGCTTAGACAAATTTTTCGTTAATATATCAGCTACCATGTCCTTAGTTGATATATAGTCCAGATCAATCTCGCCTCTTGTAACAACTTCTCGAACGAAATGATGTCTGATGTCAATGTGTTTCGATCGAGCATGAAACACAGGATTCTTGGCCAGAGATTGAGCACTCAAATTGTCTCCAAACAATTTCGTAGATGTCCCAGCGTCTCCACATCCAATCTCGATCATCATTCGCCTCAAATGCAAAGCCTCTTTCGCCGCTGAAGACATAGCCATGTATTCGGCCTCTGTGCTGCTCAACGCCACACTGCCACCTGCCAAGAAAAACACGTACCCTGTGTACGATTTGCGGTTGCTCACATCACCGCCCCAATCTGCGTCAGCGTATCCCGTAAGAGCATCTCCACACGATCGGTAGTGCAACTTAAGATCCTTCGTTGCCGCCAAATACCTCATAACATGCTTAACTGCTGCAACATGTTCACTGTGAGGTTCCTAATTCCTTTGCCCCAATTTGATAACTGAATGGTAGATATCAGGTCTTGATGTTAATGCAAGCCACATCAACTCTCCGATTGCTGACTGATACATTGTCACATCCTGTATGACACATTTCTCGTCACTGCACGCCACTTGGAAACAAGCATCCAATGGAGTAGCAACTGCTCGACACACTTCCATACTATGTCTTTGAAGCATGCCTTTTATGTACTGAGCCTGATTCATCATGATACTGCCTGTATCATCATTCCGGTCTACTTGCATGCCCAAAAACTCTCGTAACGGACCCTTATCGACGCATTCGAATTTCATCGCAATCTTTGCCTTGATTGCGATCATGTCATCCATCTTTTGGCAAGCTATAAATAAATCATCTACATATATTAGTACCAAACAAAGTCTACCTTTTATATCCTGTTGATAAAGGCACGGCTCGTTCTTGGAAGAAGTGAATCCAAGATCACATAGAGCTCCATTCAACTTGGCATTCCACTTCCTTCCTGCTTGTTTCAATCCATATATAGCTTTATTCAGCCTCAACACCTGTTGTGAATTTGTCTTATCCACATATCCCTGAGGCTGCCTCATATAGACGACTTCGTCTAGGTCACTGTTAAGATAGGCTGTGCACACATCCATTTGGTGCAGATATAGTTTCAGCTCCGCTGCTATAGCAAAAACTAGCCGTATCGTTTCGTAACGACACACTGGTGAGAAGGTTTCGGTATAATCGACGCCGTATATCTGTGAGCACCCTTTAGCCACCAACCGAGACTTATACCGCTCCACGCTTCCATCGCCACTCCTTTTGATAGTATATACCCACTTTGAACCAATCGCTTTTTGTCCCTTGGGTAAATCTGCCAGTGTCCATGTCTTATTTGCCAACAGAGCCTCATATTCCTTATCCATAGCAGTCTTCCAGAATGAAGATTGCTTACCTTGCATCGCATCATCAAATGTCTGTGGCAAATCCAGTTCCTTTACATGTAACTTGTTTACACGATTGTATATTTTCTTGGGACGTCCTGGCTTACCGGTGCGAATCAAACGTGGCCTTCCAGGACCGATCTGTCCTTCCTGTCGTATCTCTTGTTCTGGTTCTTGTTCTTCCGCTTGGCAAGATTCATCGTCGCTCTGCCCAGAACTCTCATCTTCGAAATCTTCAGCGCTAACAAATTCCTAATTTTCCAGATCGTCTTTACTTGATTCGTCCCACCGCATTTCCAAACCTGTGACTGTTTGTGCTGGACCTGGGGATTCAACAATCGAAACCACATCATTCGGATCCTTGAACATTACATCCCGTTTCTCAACGACCTCTCGTTTTTCTTTGTCATACAACCTGTATGCTTTTGAAACCAGTGAATATCCTACGAGTCGATATTCTCTGCCCTTGGCCTGAAACTTGCTTCGTCGTGTCTTATTCAATGCAACTGCTATCGATCCAAAAATGCGCATACCCTGCACATTGGGTTTCCTTCCAGTCCATGCCTCATAAGGTGTCATACCAACTAAAGCTGCTGTTGGTGATCTGTTTCGAATGTAACACGCTGTCATTATTGCCTCTGCCCAGAGAAACTCCTGCATATCCGCGTGTACAAGCAAACATCTAGCCATCTCGACTAGCGTCCGGTTTGCTCGTTCAGCCACTCCATTCTGTTGAGGGCTATATGGAACCGTCAACTGACGCACAATTCCATGATCCTTTAAGTACCCATCAAAACGCCTGTTGATGAATTCTCGGCCGTTGTCACTTCTTATTGCTTTCAATTTTGGCCAGTCTGTCTTTCAGCCATCTCTTTAAATTCCACGAATTTCTCGAATACTTCATCCTTCGATTTTAGACAATAAGCAAATATTCGTCTCGACATGTCGTCTATGAATGTCAAAAAATATGAAGAACCGCCTAGAGAACGTTGCTTAAAAGGTCCACATACATCGGTATGTACCAATTCCAAAAGATGCTGAGCTCTATGTTCAGACGCTGACGGGAAAGGTTGAGTATGAATCTTGCTTCTCATACAAGTCACACATGGCATCTTCTCGGAAAAATCCACATTTTCCATGCCAGTCACCATCCTGCGTTTAACAATATTCATCAGACTTGAATAATTCAAATGACCATACCTGTAGTGCCAATCTTCTGCACTTATTTGTTTCGCTCCAAAGCATCGATTGCCTGTCTCCTTAAACACAAAGAGCTTTCCTTGCCTCTCTGCTATTAGCACCATCTCGTCGTCTTGGCGAACCGTCGCTGAATTTTTGTCGAAAGTCACAGTGCATCGCCTATCGACTGCTCGATCAACCGACATAAAATTCGTCTCCAACCCTGGTAAGTGCAAAACATTCTCCAATTTCAGCTCACAAAATCCTGTTTGTACAAGCACGTCACCTCTGCCAACTGCTTTTATGACGTCGTTGTTGGCCAATACAACATCTTCCTCATGTGCAACATAATTCGCAAACATACTGCGCCTGCCACATAAATGAGCCGTTGCTCCCGAATCCACACACCAGCTCGAAGCATCTAGATATCCTGCCTGTGCCGCAGCTAGAATAGTGTTTCAACTGTAGCACTCTATATCCACCAGAGACCTCTTCTTACGAATTGGATTTTTTCGCACATTTGCCTGGTATGCCCGTTGCTCTTCTGGGTTTGACATTCTCTCGTTACTCCTGCGATCTCCTTCTTCCAGCAACTTAATCCTTAGACTGTCCAAAGAAGGAAGACTATCACGAGTCTCCATCGCAATAACGAAGTTTTCGTATTCCTTTGGCAAACTCGAAAGTAATATGATCACCGCTAGTTCGTCTTCTAGCTTAATATTCACTTCAGCAAGTTTGTCCTTTGTAGAGAAGAACATATTGAGATAGTCGCTCATCTTGTCCTCTTTCAGCTGCAACCCAAGCAACTTTTTATATAGCGGCACCCTCCGGACGGGTCCGCTTGGCTCGTACGTTTCTTTGAGCTTATCCCATGCTTCCTTTGCTGTAGCACAATTCTTGAGGTAAACCAACTGAGACGGTCTTACACTCAGCGTTATCGTCGCCAACGCTTTCTGATTCTGTGCATCCCACGCAGCAACTGCATTCGCTTCCGTAGGCCTCGTCATGCCTATGGAGTTCCATAATTCCGCATGGATCAACACGCTGCGCATTTGAACGGACCAGGAATCATAATTCCCCTCCTCCAACTTTTCTATTTGGTAAAAAGAACTCATTTTTTACCACGCGCCTTATGCCGTGTGTCTTTCCGCACAATTACTTTTCGCCAGCCGCGAAATATCTACTTCAACTTTTAACACAAATCCTCCTGCCCACACTCGCGTGTATCTGGGCCCATAACCTGTTGAGGATCGAGTGGATTGCGTTAAATTATAAGTTTATCTTTATTAAGTGTCCATACACTTTCAAGGGCGGAAAAGGAAGAAGCAGCCAAAATATACAGAGTTACAAAGCATCTTATATCGATAACCTACAAGCTTAGTACAATCGATATAACCAGGGATAAATACAGGGCTGCAAACAGAAACATATGGTATTTTCAACAAATAATAATAATTTTAATTGCATTTCGGAAAGAGTATTTTCTTTTGTTTGTTTGCAAAAATAAATGAATAACCCCCCTGAGTACTACGCACATGTCTTCACTTGGTACGGTTCTTACTCTCATTTCGCACAGCGAACGCAAAGCGTAAGCAAAGAAGAGAGCATGGAAAAGATCCGTTGGAATTCGTTCGCATGCATTGCGATTGCTTAGAAACAGAATTTTTTTTACAGGCTTTTTCATTTAATTTGATACTTTGATTGCGAAAAGACGTGAATATTAATATTCAAATATATATATATATACATATATATTTGTGAAACACGTGCATATTACATCATCGTTTAAAAAGTATAGAACTGCACAAGGCAGTTATATACATATTTGGCTAAAGTGAATAAAAATATTAGTGAATATTCGAAGAATAAGGTGATATAAAATTAAATTTAGTGAAAATATTAGAATTTAAACCCCGTTATATTTCAGTTAAAATTTATATTTTGTCGCGTGGCGTCGACCAAGAAACCTTTGGCTTTCAAGCAGCCTTGGATTTTTCAATTTCGTTGGGACAATTTGGTTAATTGTTCCCCAGCCCAATCGCTGATATTTTCTTCGTTGGAACATCGTTAAATAACCAAGACACCAGCGAGCCTCGGATTTTCTTTATCAACCCTTCCATTTCATCAATAATCATCGCCATGGGCCAGAGTAAATTAGTCTGGTGATGAAATGATGCAGTCCCCGGCTAATATATATTAAATACCAACATTATACACCCAATTTGAGCGAGATCTACTACTTTTCGATTTCTTCTTGGTGCATATGCATACTTAGTAGTAGTTCTGCTACCTTTTCTTGTTTCATCTGTACGCAATGTATGGCGTAGCAGCCCTTTGGTTTGGATACTACTTTTTTTTTTGTTGCACCACGGCAACACCTTTTAATACTTTTTTTTTCTTCTTTTATTAACGTAAATTTTGCTGATCTAAAAGAAATTTAAATGAAGTATTAGTTTAAGTAACGTAACGAAACTTTAAATATTATTAAGATTAAGTCCCTATTTGGTTAAGTAAAATACGTTTTCCTTAGTAGGAAACCTACTGGGTATGTAATGCGTTGAGATTGGCTTTATGGCATTTCATTTTTCTAATAACTGAATAATACAGCAAATCCCTGCAGCATCGATGGGCCCAGAGATCGCACCGTTGGATAAATCGTGAGTTAACACACACATGTATATACTATAAATATTTGTTTCATTGCCAACTGGCACACGCGGCCACATAACCCAAATCTCTTTTGAATTACTATGACTTTTTTTTTTGAATCTATATTTGCTCTAATTATCGTATTTAAATTTATTTTGCTATATCTTTTTGCATATCTTTATGTTGTAATTTCTTAGAATATTCAGTCATGAAAACCCTTTTGTTTGGAATTAAACCCGTAACTTGAAATTTCGTCATGTTTGTGTAAACTAATTCTTTGAGGAGTCCGTCACCTGAATCCATGACTATGCTGCCCTTACAAATCGTCTAAGATCATTTAATAGTCTGTTAAGGGGCAATCAATTAAACCTAATAGTTTGCCAAGGTAGGGTGGGTTCAGAAAGGGTTAGCGAACAACACCTTTAGCTAATCTGCAGAGAAGTCGTCCGCACAATTAATAGTATCCCGAATTGGTACAATATTTTGCTTTTTACATCCTTTTAGTTTCTGATAGTGCACTTATATTTTTTCTGTATGATCCGTGCGTATGCCTAGAGTAGGAAAGAACCCTCCCTCATCCAACGTGGGGCTCGAATTCTAAATTATTCTTTACTACAGAAATGGCGCCCAACCGTGGGACCCGAATTGTAAATTATTCATTACCACAAAATGCTAACCGTGGGACTCGAATAATTTAGAACAACACTACAGTAATGGAGCCCAATCATAAGGCCCAAATAAAACGTAGGACAACCCCACTACTAATCGGATATGTACACCACCAAAGTATCCACACACATGTTTTCGCTCATTATCATCCATTCATATCCAGTTATTTAGATTAATTTTTTTTTCAAGCTAGTTATGCAGACTCGTAATGCGATGGTGCACGTTGTAGATTGCTTGTGTGAATCGCGATAGTAATTCGAGAATTTCCGGATTAGTCGACCAGAAGAAACTATTGGCGGCAACAGCATCGTATGACGTATCTTTGTATGACTAGGCGGGAACGCAAATTTTATGATCTTTGTAGTTTGAGGCTATCGTTAGGAATTGCAGTTGCAACTCGGTTATATCGGGTTGACTGACCAATGGAGTCGTCGAAAAGTTACAATATTATAATATAGGCATTCTCAGACCTTAAATTTGTTTAGAGTGAAAAGAACCTGGACCAGGAATAGCATATGACTGGCGTATGTCGGTATATGACCAGTTTAGGAAATCGTCATTCAGACAAATCGGCAATAGGAATTTTTGTTTAAGATTTAATAGAAATCTAGTTTTTGTGCAGATGGAATCAACTTTGTAAACGACAATAGGATTGGATAATGATGGCGGATTCCAAATTTATATAATTTAAATTAATTAAAGAAAAATTTAAGTATGTCTAGTGTGTCTTAAGTATGTAGACACAGTCACGAGAGCATTGCGCGAGCTTTGCAAGAAAATGACCCATTTTGTGGCATTTGCCATGAAACTTTAAATGAAAACGAAGCAATTGCTTCGTCGCCTTGTAAGCACAGATTTCACAATAAGTGTATTACAGAGTGAGAACATTGGCCACCGCCTACTCAAGCTAGTAGTCCAAGACCATGTACCCCTCCAGATTATACAACTTTGATACAACTGCTGCTTGGATAGCAGAAGCACAACAGGAACACTTAGTAAACCATTTAGCTTTGCTGATTGACGACAAGTTAGCTTCTATTCGACTTGAGCGCAAAGAACCAAACCCCATTTCAGAACGTTTTGCAGCGTTCAGCCTCCCGGCACCAAGACAAGAGGAACACTATAACCACACGCAAACATCTAGAAATCTTAGTAGTCAGACTCAGAACTCAAATAGAGGGTCGCGAGCAAATTCGACATTGTCACCCGAAAAAGTAGCAAGCATTATGCAAAGTTGGCGAATAAAATTTGATGGTTCCAAAGAAGGAATGCATTCGGAGGATTTCCTATACAGAGTTCGTTCATTAGCAGAACAAAATTTAAATGAAGATTATCAAGTACTTTGTGATCATTTGTATTTACTGTTCGCAGGTAAAGCGAATGATTGGTTTTGGAAATTTCATCGAGCACACCCAAATTTCGATTGGAATAAATTTTGCGTAGAATTTAGAAAGAAGTTTGATGAAGTAGATAACGATATGGACACCTGGGAACTGATTAATAGCAGACACCAGGGCGAGAATGAAACCTTTGAGGATTACCAGTTTAGTGTCGAAAGGCTAGTAGGAAGATTAAACACACAACTTTCAGAGGATTCTTTAGTCAAGTTATTAATTAGACATTCAAAGTCGGCAATTCGTTATGAACTTATGCATCTAGGAATTTTTACCTTATCTCATCTGAGACAGGAAGTACGCACCCACGAGCAATTTGCTAAACAAATGAAGAGCATACCAACCAAGAATACTTTGGGACATCGTTCAAAGATAGCTGAATTAGACTCTAATTTCGAGAATTATATGCAGGAGGAGGTGGAAGCTTTTCAACATAAACTTACATGTTGGAACTGCCTAATTGGCTAATATTAGTTGCTTAGGAAGTAAGGTAGCTAAAGAGTTTTTAAAGCATCCTAAAACACGCAATTGTTCAGGCAAAATAATTACGGCCAACAATTCTGAATGTTTTGTTAAAGGTAAATTGACAAGTGACATTACGTATCGACAACTCACCAAACCCCTTTATTTCTTTTTTATTCCTGATTTAAAACAAGACATATATCTTGGAATAGATTTTTGGCGTAAATTTGGTTTAATAGATAAATTGAAGGAAGACCCACTAATAGTATCGGATATTATTGAAGAAAAAGGAAATGATCATGGAGATTCCGTGAAAATGCACCGTTTGTCTGAGTCTCGGCAGCAAAAACTTAATTTTGCAATTGCTAAATTACCCTGCAACGATAAAGAAGGATTAGGTCGCACACATCTCATTCATCATAAGATTGAAGTTGATAGTACTAGGCCATTGAGAAGTTAATGTTCACGGAAATAGATAGAATGTTAGATTTAGATATCATTGAAGAATGTAACAGTCCATGGAGCTCCAATTGTGTATTGGTGAGACGTGGCGATAAAGTTCGATTATGTTTCGATTCTAGAGCAGTGAATCAGTGCACTCGTAAGGACGGGTATCCTCTTCCCCATATTGATGGCATACTTAGCAGGCTGCCACCTGCTCGATTTATTACTGGACTGGACATGAAGCACGCCTTCTGGCAAATTCCGTTAGACGAAAGCTCACGTCAATACACCGCATTCACAATACCTAACCGGCCACTTTACCAATATAAAGTGATGCCTTTTGGTTTGTGCAACGCCCCACAGACTTTATGTAGACTTATGGATCGTGTCATACCGTCTTATTTGCGCACAAGAGTATTCGTTTACCTCGATGACCTGTTAATTCTTTCCGAAGATTTTGAATCGCATATTGCTTTAATACAAGAGGTAGCATTGAGACTACGTAATGCGAATCTTACGATTAATGTAGCTAAATCTAAGTTCTGCATGCAGGAGATTAAATACCTCGGCTTTATTATTGGATACGGACAAGTGAAAACCGATCCTGGAAAAATTTGTGCAATAAACGACTTTCCGATTCCAACAACAGTAAAACAATTAAGGAGATTTTTGGGATTGACTGGCTGGCTCGACGTTTTATTGAAAATTATGCCACCATTAGCTGTCCATTAACAGAACTTTTAAAAAAGAACCGATCTCTTAGTTGGAACGATGAGACAGACTACGCTTTCTCAGAACTGAAACGAAGATTAACTTCAGCACCTATTTTGACCACTCCCGATTTTAAGAAACCGTTTATTTTATTGTGTGATGCAAGTTTAGTAGGTATAGGATGTATGTTAGCTCAAACTAATTCCGAAGGCATAGAACTACCGATAGCTTACGTGTCAGAAAAACTGAACAAAGCTCAAAGAAACTATACGATATCAGAACTCGAATGTTTGGCAGTAATTAAAGGAATTAAGAAATTTAGAGCATACATTGAGGGACAAACTTTTGTAGTAGTTACCGATCACGCTTCTCTAAAATGGCTTATGAAACAGAAAGACCTTTCCGGTAGATTAGCGAGATGGGCAATTAACTTACAAGCTTTCTCATTTGAAATCGTTCATCGTCCTGGTTCTCAAAGCATTGTAGCGGACTCATTATCGCGACGGGATGAAGTTTCAGAACTTTCGGAAATAAAACCTATGATAGATTTGTCGTCTAAATATTTTGAATCAGATGAATATCGTGAACTGGCAAAACACATTACAGACAACCAGTCCAGATTGCCTGATTTGCGCGTAGCCAGCAAATATGCTTATAAGCGAACAGAGCACGCAAGCGGAAATGAAGCGCAGGAAAACGATTCTCGGAAATTATGGATCCCATCCAGTCTTACCGAAGACATAATAAAGACAGCACATAATCCCCCGAACTCAGCACATTGTCGCATTGGCAAAACTAGTGATAAGATTAGGAGATACTTCTTTTGGCCCAACATGGCATCCCAAATAAAAAAATATATTGACAGTTGTTCGACTTGTCGGTCTACAAAAAGCGGCAACAAGATTCTTCGACCTCCCATGGGAAAGCCCATGACATCCGATAGACCGTTTCAAAAGCTTTACATGGACTTGTTAGGTCCATATCCTAGATCAAAGCAAGGGCACATTGGATTATTGATCATAGTCGATCACAACACCAAATTTCATTTTCTCCATCCACTTAAGAAGTTTACATCCAATCGTATTTACGAATATTTAGAAAATTGTATATTTTATACATTTGGCGTACCGGAATGTATACTGACGGACAATGGTTCACAATTCAAATCCGGATTCTTTAAGTCATTTCTTACTCGATTCGGAGTCTCGCATCAATGCACCGCTATTTATTCCCCTCAGGCGAACGCAAGTGAACGTCTTAACCGCTCAGTTCTAGCAGCAATTCGCGCATACATAGGGACCGACCATACCACTTGGGATAATCATCTTACAGAAATTAGTGCAGCCTTTCGTTCTTCTATCCACCGCAGTACTGGATATTCCCCTATTATCTATGTTTTGGTCAACACATGCTTCATAATGGTAAAGACTATGAACTTTTGCGGAAATTGAATTTAATGACTGAAGGCACCTCGTTGCATAGATTCGATGCATTGCATGTAGCTCGGCAAAAAGCTAAGGATAACATAGCCAAGGCACATGCAACAAATGCTCGTAATTACAATTTACGTAGCAGAAGCAGACAATTTTTGGTACAGGCTTTTTCATTTAACTTGATACTTTGATTGCGAGAAGACGTGAATATTAATATTCAAATAAATATATATTTGGAAAAATTTGTGCAATAAACGACTTTCCGATTCCAACAACAGTAAAACAATTAAGGAGATTTTTGGGACTGACTGGCTGGTATCGACGTTTTATTGAAAATTATGCCACCATTAGCTGTCCATTAACAGAACTCTTAAAAAAGAACCGATCTCTTAGTTGGAACGATGAGACAGACTACGCTTTCTCAGAACTGAAACGAAGATTAACTTCAGCACCTATTTTGACCACTCCCGATTTTAAGAAACCGTTTATTTTATTGTGTGATGCAAGTTTAGTAGGTATAGGATGTATGTTAGCTCAAACTTATTCCGAAGGCATAGAACTACCGATAGCTTACGTGTCAGAAAAACTGAACAAAGCTCAAAGAAACTATACGATATCAGAACTCGAATGTTTGGCAGTAATTAAAGGAATTAAGAAATTTAGAGCATACATTGAGGGACAAACTTTTGTAGTAGTTACCGATCACGCTTCTCTAAAATGGCTTATGAAACAGAAAGACCTTTCCGGTAGATTAGCGAGATGGGCAATTAACTTACAAGCTTTCTCATTTGAAATCGTTCATCGTCCTGGTTCTCAAAGCATTGAAGCGGACTCATTATCGCGACGGGATGAAGTTTCAGAACTTTCGGAAATAAAACCTATGATAGATTTGTCGTTTAAATATTTTGAATCAGATGAATATCGTGAACTGCCAAAACACATTACAGACAACCAGTCCAGATTGCCTGATTTGCGCGTAGCCAGCAAATATGCTTATAAGCGAACAGAGCACGCAAGCGGAAATGAAGCGCAGGAAAACGATTCTTGGAAATTATGGATCCCATCCAGTCTTACCGAAGACATAATAAAGACAGCACATAATCTCCCGAACTCAGCACATTGTGGCATTGGCAAAACTAGTGATAAGATTAGGAGATACTTCTTTTGGCCCAACATGGCATCCCAAATAAAAAAATATATTGACAGTTGTTCGACTTGTCGGTCTACAAAAAGCGGCAACAAGATTCTTCGACCTCCCATGGGAAAGCCCATGACATCCGATAGACCGTTTCAAAAGCTTTACATGGACTTGTTAGGTCCATATCCTAGATCAAAGCAAGGGCACATTGGATTATTGATCATAGTCGATCACAACACCAAATTTCATTTTCTCCATCCACTTAAGAAGTTTACATCCAATCGTATTTGCGAATATTTAGAAAATTGTATATTTTATACATTTGGCGTACCGGAATGTATACTGACGGACAATGGTTCACAATTCAAATCCGGATTCTTTAAGTCATTTCTTACTCGATTCGGAGTCTCGCATCAATGCACCGCTATTTATTCCCCGCGAACGCAAGTGAACGTCTTAACCGCTCAGTTCTAGCAGCAATTCGCGCATACATAGGGACCGACCATACCACTTGGGATAATCATCTTACAGAATTTAGTGCAGCCTTTCGTTCTTCTATCCACCGCAGTACTGGATATTCCCCCTATTGTCTATGTTTTGGTCAACACATGCTTCATAATGGTAAAGACTATGAACTTTTGCAGAAATTGAATTTAATGACTGAAGACACCTCGTTGCATAGATTCGATGCATTGCATGTAGCTCGGCAAAAAGCTAAGGATAACATAGCCAAGGCACATGCAACAAATGCTCGTAATTACAATTTACGTAGCAGAAGCAGACAATTTTTGGTACAGGCTTTTTCATTTAACTTGATACTTTGATTGCGAAAAGACGTGAATATTAATATTCAAATAAATATATATATATATACATATATATTTGTGAAACACGTGCATATTACATCATCGTTTAAAAAGTACAGTACTGCACAAGGCAGTTATATACATATTTGGCTAAAGTGAATAAAAATATTAGTGAATATTCGAAGAATAAGGTGATATAAAATTAAATTTAGTGAAAATATTAGAATTTAAACCCCGTTATATTTCAGTTAAAATTTATATTTTGGTCGCGTGGCGTCGACCAAGAAACTTTTGGCTTTCAAGCAGCCTTGGATTTTTCAATTTCGTTGGGACAATTTGGTTAATTGTTCCCCAGCCCAATCGCTGATATTTTCTTCGTTGGAACATCGTTAAATAACCAAGACACCAGCGAGCCTCGGATTTTCTTTATCAACCCTTCCATTTCATCAATAATCATCGCCATGGGCCAGAGTAAATTAGTCTGGTGATGAAATGATGCAGTCCCCGGCTAATATATATTAAATACCAACATTATACACCCAATTTGAGCGAGATCTACTACTTTTCGATTCTTCTTGGTGCATATGCATACTTAGTAGTAGTTCTGCTACCTTTTCTTGTTTCATCTGTACGCAATGTATGGCGTAGCAGCCCTTTGGTTTGGATACTACTTTTTTTTTTGTTGCACCACGGCAACACCTTTTAATACTTTTTTTTTCTTCTTTTATTAACGTAAATTTTGCTGATCTAAAAGAAAATTTAAATGAAGTATTAGTTTAAGTAACGTAACGAAACTTTAAATATTATTAAGATTAAGTCCCTATTTGGTTAAGTAAAATACGTTTTCCTTAGTAGGAAACCTACTGGGTATGTAATGCGTTGAGATTGGCTTTATGGCATTTCATTTTTCTAATAACTGAATAATACAGCAAATCCCTGCAGCATCGATGGGCCCAGAGATCGCACCGTTGGATAAATCGTGAGTTAACACACACATGTATATACTATAAATATTTGTTTCATTGCCAACTGGCACACGCGGCCACATAACCCAAATCTCTTTTGAATTACTATGACTTTTTTTTTGAATCTATATTTGCTCTAATTATCGTATTTAAATTTATTTTGCTATATCTTTTTGCATATCTTTATGTTGTAATTTCTTAGAATATTCAGTCATGAAAACCCTTTTGTTTGGAATTAAACCCGTAACTTGAAATTTCGTCATGTTTGTGTAAACTAATTCTTTGAGGAGTCCGTCACCTGAATCCATGACTATGCTGCCGTTACAAATCGTCTAAGATCATTTAATAGTCTGTTAAGGGGCAATCAATTAAACCTAATAGTTTGCCAAGGTAGGGTGGGTACAGAAAGGGTTAGCGAACAACACCTTTAGCTAATCTGCAGAGAAGTCGTCCGCACAATTAATAGTATCCCGATTTGGTCCAATATTTTGCTTTTTACATCCTTTTAGTTTCTGATAGTGCACTTATATTTTTTCTGTTTGATCCGTGCGTATGCCTAGAGTAGGAAAGAACCCCCCTCATCCGACGAGCTAAGCAAGAGCAACGCTAGAAGTGCACGACCCCGATGCTATGGTCGATCAACTGGAAAAGTTCAAGAAAATCGTTAATAAACATCCCCGAGAGCTGGCCATCCGAAGAGGACACACCAAGATAAATATCGTTAGAAATGACCAAAAAGTTTCGGTTAAGGTGAAGAAAGAGGAGGACAAAGCATATCAAAGAAAATAAGGGTTACGTATTGTTAACGTCAGGAATGTCTCGACCACGCGTTACTTTAACGCCCGAAAGTTTTACCGATACAAAAATAGAACATTTAGCACGAATTGATTTTAAACTTATTTATTACAAACTGAGTATAGAATAATTATGATGGTGTTTCTTAGATACAACAAATTATAAAGTTTATCCATATATATTAAGCCCTAAGGCTCCTAGCCTCGAGCTTCGTTTCGTGCCAATTATCGGATGTTTATTTTAACGTATCGTTCCTGTGCAATTTTCTTCTATACTGACGCCTCGTCTCACTTCTTAGAGCTGGTTTCTGTACTAAGTCAAAAGGGAAAACGATCAGAGCTACCTAAATTCAGGGCATTGGCAGTAACGTACCGCCTCCACAACATCCCGCCTACCGTAAAACTACTCGAGAGTTTTACCCAAAACGTCTAATACAGCAAGCTTAGACACTGGTCGTTTTAAAATTCCGGCATTTGTTTGTACTTCAGCAACTCGTATTAGCCCATCTCTTGCTGGAATAACTTTCACGATGATTCCCCTTTTCCAGCTTGCCCTTGGTTGGTTTTCGTCACATATTATGACTAAGTCTCCCATCTTGATGGGTCGAATCGGTGCGAACTTCTAAGTGTTTCAACCTGGAGCGCCTTGTCTTGCAATGTTATTACCAACACCTTTTTAACTGACTGAACTAGGCGTTCCCAACATCCTCCTGAACTTGGGTTTGCTGGACAATTGAACTTCCATTCTATGCCTTTATTTGCCATCTCTTCAGCGATGTAGTTCCAGTCAAATAGGTCTTTGACTTCCCTTAGACGATCAGCTCCAACAAAATTTGTTCCCATATCCGACCGTATTCTGATTGGTATACCACGCCTGTTTACGAAGTTTCGAATACATAAAGTACATGCGTCTGTAGACAAATCCGCTGCTAATTCCAAGTGTATAGCTCGTATGGTAAGGCACGTAAATAGAGCCACCCATCGCTTTTCATGTCGACGGCCGATCGTTACAGTAACTGGCCCAAAATAGTCAAGTCCTACATAGGAAAACGGTCTTTGGTAAGGAGTGACACGATCGGTCGATAACTTTTCTATTTTTACAAAACTGGCAAACTGTTTTTGCCCTTTTTACAGCAGCTCGCAAGCATATTATCCAAAATTTTTGACGAATCTCAGTGATAATGAGTTCATCGTTTTGATGGTGGAGTCTCTCGTGATACGATGTTACTATTAAATCAGTTAGTTTGTGTTTTTTGGGTAATATAATAGGTTGACGAGCACTTTGCGATAGTGATGTTGCATAGTCAAGCCTACCGTTGACCACTAAGATCCCGTCGGCATTCATCGTAGGAGTTAAAGAGAAGATGCTACTTTCATTTGATACGCATGAATTTGCTTGTAAATCAGCTAGTTCCTTATGATAGATTTCCTTTTGCATGATTTTTACTAATGTATTTTCTACATCTTGCAATTCCCGCGAAGAAAGTGTTGTTACATCATTATCACATTGACGTTTCAATATCCGTTGTTTAAATCTCAATATCCATCCCATTGTTCGCTTCAGTTTCAAATACTTAGAAAATCTGTTTAGGTCAATAATATTTTCAACAGAAGTTGTTAAATATACCCGTTTTACTTCAGAGGAATCGTTTTCAACGTAGATCTTTTCCTGTCTGGCCAGCTAGATTCATCCTTCAATAAAAATTCGGGGCCTCTTGTCCAAATATTACCTGGCTCGTACTTAATTTTTACCTTTGTTCTCGTGGCTTTATCGGCAGCATTTTAATGTGTTGGAACCCATCGCCAATCATTTTCGTTTGTTGTTTCCAGTATTTCATTTATACGGTGAGCCACAAATTGTTTATATTTCCGATGATCTGATTGAATCCAAGCTATGACAGTCTTTGAATCCGACCATAATGTATATTTCTGTACGTTAACAGAATGACTTTCCAGTATCAGAATTTTAAGTGGGGTACCTAAAACCGCTGCCTGAAGCTCTAATCGGGGAACAGATAAAGTCTTTATTGGTGCGCATCTAGTTTTTCCCGCGACGAAAATTGTTTGGATAAGTCCATCAAGTATTATTCTCCAATAACCAACGGCAGCAAAGGCTTGTTCACTAGCATCTACAAAAATATGCAATTCTATGTTAGCTTGAGATGACATAAAATTTCGAGAGTAACATCTGTTTAATCTAAAACTCTTTACATTTTCGATTTGTAAGACCCAATTTTTTAATCGAATAAATAATTCTTCTGGGATCAAATCATTCCAGTGAGTGCCTGACCTCCAGACATCCTGAATCAATATTTTTCCATGAATCGTCAGGTCGGCTAACATCCCTAATGGATCATAGATAGACATGACCAAGCTTAGAAGCTGCCTCTTTGTTGGACAATTTTCAGCTTTAAGTATGCTTTGTTCCACGCGATTCATTTTTAAGTCAAAAGTAAATTGGTCTATGTCGTTGTACCAATACATGCCCAATACCTTATCGACAGCCTTCTTATCCATACTTACTGGTAACTTATCAGTTTTATTTTTCTCTTCTTTATTCAATTTGTTTTGTACCCACTTCGAGTTTGAAACAAAGCCTCTTAGTTCAAAGTGAGCTAATTCATGCACCCTTTTTACTTCAGCTACAAAAGCTGATGCCTTTTGCTCAGATACAAAGCTTGCTACAAAGTCATCAACGTAATGATTATTTTGTATTGCATCAATTACTTCCTTTGAACTCGTACTGTTTTGCGCGTTTATATTTTTTACATATTGAGCACAACACGGAGAACAAGTGGCTCCGAATATCATGACCGTCATCTTATAAGTATCGACTTCTCTTGTTGTGTCACCATGTCTCCATAAAAACAGTTAGCAATCCTGATCTTCCTGTCGAACTCGCACCTGCAAGAGCATTTCCTTGATATCTGCACAAACTGCCACTGCTCCTTGTCGAAATTGGAATAAAATTTGAGTCAATGGCGGATTTTCATCGGGTCCTTTTAATAATCTTGAATTCAATGAAACTTCTTCGATTGAGGCTGCTGCGTCGAATACTAGTCGTAGCTTTCCTGGTTTGTTCACGTTGTAAACGACGAAATGAGGTAGATACCATGTCTTAGAACTGGTTACACAAGTTTGAAGTTTTGTCATTTTGACGGCATATCCTTTCTTCACAAAGTCCATAATGGCTTCATCGTAGGTCTTTACGCTATTTGAGCGAATAATTTTATGCTCTATTAATTGGAGTCTTTTCAAAGCCATAATGTAACTGTCGGGAAGATTTAATGTTTCTTTTGACCATAACAATCCGGTTTCATATTCTCCTTCTAATTTTACTGTTGTGTTTTGAAGTATCTCTTTAGCTCGAATTATGTCAGCGGACTCTACAGACTTAATATACGGCCGTACTCCAAAATTCTCAGTTGTGAAATAATCTGCCATCAAATCGTGCATTTCCCTGTTCATTTGATCCTCCAAAGAATTCGCATGAAATACTGATGTCACTAACGGGCTTGTATTAGAATGGTCTGCTCTTGATCCAAAAATCACCCATCCCAAAGGTGTTTTTGATGCCACTAGTCTTGGACCGATATCAACGCTTCGTATAGTCTTGACTAGGTGGGTATTATCTATGCCGATCAGTATTGTTGGTTTGGCATCTGTGTAACTTGCTATTGGGAGGTTCGCAACTCGAATATACTCTTCCGCTAATGTTTGATGATACATTGATTGTAGAGGTAATTCCAGATCAGGGATTGTAGTGCCTTTTAACTGTAACCAATTTTTATTTCCATTAATACCTGTTATTTTTAGATGACATACTGTCGTATTCAAGTTAATGGCATGATTCTTTATCCAATTTAATGTCAACCGATCCATGTTTTCTTTTACCCCTAGCTTTTTAGCTAAATTCTCATTAATTAACGTTACGTTGGAACCCTCATCCAAAAACGCGAACGTTTTAACTAATGTATTCTGCGGGCCCATTATTTCGACTGGCAGGACTTTAACTAACAACCTTTTCATGCTGGATTTGACTGTATGTGTCGCTGCTTCTGCTTTATCTTCTTCTACCGTCTGTCTATTAGGATTGTGCAACGATTTGTGAACTTTTGCAGCCACTGATGTTACATCTTCGTTTCAACTTACAGGATATCATATTGTGGTTGCGTTTTAGACAGCTGAAACAAACCCCTAATTTCTTGACCATGTTCCACTTTTCATTTACATCAGCCTTTACATATACATCGCATTCAGACAAAGAGTGGTCACCATTACATTCGGTGCAAACTTTTGTATATTTCTTATCCTTCTTTTGATATTCGCCAGTATTTGTTTGCATTACCAGTTTTGGATTGTGACGACAATCACCTTTTGAAGGCCAATTCGAAGTTGTCATTAATGTTACCTTCGCAATCGTTCTTGCTATACTATTTAACTACTTACTAAAATCCATCAAATTGGCGTATGGATATATTTGAGATGAAAACTCTTGCCACTGCATGCGTTTTGACATTGGCATTTTTGAAACTAATTGATCCAGCAAAGATGGATTTTGCAGGTGTGCAAAATTTGATTTGAAGATTGCAAAAATATGACCAAATTTTTTACCTTTGTGGCAAATGGAATCATCCTTTCTAGATTATTCTCTGGGATTTGGGGTATATCATTGACCATTTCTAGCTGACTTTTAATAAGCAACTCTGGTCTTCCGTACATAAACTGTAGGTGCTCGATAATATGTGGCACGTTTGCCGGATTCACTAATAGCCCTTTTACCTCCTCTTTTGCCGCTCCCTTTAAGCTTTTCTGTAAACGTATTACATTTTCCAGTTGGGTATAACCATAAGCAGCGGAGGATTCTATGAACATTGTAATAAATACTGGCCAATCTTCTGCCCTACCACTAAATTCCGGCAGATCCATAATTCTGTGCCCCGACATATAATTATGTGGGTATTGTCCCTGACTAGCCTGACCAACCCGAACGCAACCCGTAACATTACCAGACTCACCCGTACCAACATTAATGGGGAAAGGTTCGTAGACACCAGATATTCCGGTTGTAGTTTTAAATGGCATTTTGTTTTGTGTAGCACCATCATCGGTAGCACCCTGTGTGCCGCTCGAAGCATGCGGAGCGCCCATTATGGCTCCATGACGTTTTGCACCGTCTAAATTTGCAGCACCCAAAGCATGCGGAGCTCCCATTATGGCTCCATGACGTTGTGCACCGTCCAAGTTTGCAGAACCCTGTGTGCCGCCCAAAGCATGCGGAGCGCCCATTATGGCTCCATGACGATGTGCACCGTCTATATTTGCAGCACCCTGTGTGCCACCCAAAGCATGCGGAGCTCCCATTATGGCTCCATGACGTTGTGCACCGTCCAAGTTTGCAGCACCCTGTGTGCCGCCCAAAGCATACGGAGCTCCCATTATGGCTCTATGACGTTGTGCACCGTCCAAGTTTGCAGCACCCTGTGTGCCGCCCAAAGCATGCGGATCGCCCATTATGGCACCATGACGTTGTGCACCGTCTATATTTGCAGCACCCCGTGTGCCACCCAAAGCATGCGGAGCTCCCATTATGGCTCCATGACGTTGTGCACCGTCCAAGTTTACAGCACCCTGTGTGCCACCCAAAGCATGCGGAGCTCCCATTATGGCTCCATGACGTTGTGCACCGTCCAAGATAGCAGCACCCTGTGTGCCGCCCAAAGCATGAGTCTTCTCCAATTCTGAAATGCAGTCAGTTATAGATTCATTAGCAATTTTAAAATTAACTGTTTCACTTTGCACTAAATGAATTTCTTGTATTTGTTGTTCTTGTCCATTGTGGATAGCTTCAATTTTTGAACTTTGTGACGCAATTTGTTCTTGCAATTGCGTCATCATTCTTTGCACACTTTCCAATATCTGTCTTTTGGCGCTTTGCTTTTATTGGAAGCGTCTCTTTCTATCTCGCTCTCTCCCGCGGTAGACTCGTTTACCGCCGATTTCGGCGTTTCCATCGCATCCATATTGATACGCTTTTTTCTCCCGCGCGTTTTCATTTTATTGCTCATATTTCACATTTCTAGTCAATTCCGACACCATCAAAGCACTTTTACATATTATTTAAGTTAAAATAAAGAATGTTAACGTCAAGAATGTCTCGACCACGCGTTACTTTAACGCCCGAAAGTTTTACCGATACAAAAATAGAACATTTAGCACGAATTGATTTTAAACTTATTTATTACAAACTGAGTATAGAATAATTATGATGGTGTTTCTTAGATACAACAAATTATAAAGTTTATCCATATATATTAAGCCCTAAGGCTCCTAGCCTCGAGCTTCGTTTCGTGCCAATTATCGGATGTTTATTTTAACGTATCGTTCCTGTGCAATTTTCTTCTATACTGACGCCTCGTCTCACTTCTTAGAGCTGGTTTCTGCCTCGATAAGTCAGGGTTGCATTCAGGTCGATACATACTAAGTCTAAAGGGAAAACGATCAGAGCTACCTAAATTCAGGGCATTGGCAGTAATGCCCTCCACAACACGTATATATTGATATATATATTTATACCCTTGCAAAAAGGGTATATTAATTTTGGTCAAAAGTGTGCAACGCATCGAAGGATGCATCTCCGACCATATAAAGTATATATATTCTTGATCAGCACGACGAGACGAGTTCAAATAGCCATGTCCGTCCGTCCGTCCGTCCGTCCGTCCGTCCGTCCGTCCGTCCGTCCGTCTGGATCAACGCAAACTCCTCCTAGACCGTAAGAGCTACAGAGCTGAAATTTTGCATGTAAGCTTGTATATATTGCAGTCGTTGTATATCTCGGATTCAGCCGGATCGGACCACTATATCATATAGCTCCCATACAAACAGCAAAGTCACGAACAGTGACTTTTCTTAATAACTTCGTTATTTTCTGAGCTATTGTCGTGAAATTTAATATTGGTGAGTTAATTACACATATTTATTTATTTATTTATTTATTTATTTACGTCAACTAACACAGCAGTCGACGAAAAAGCTTAAGCTAAAGACAGATAGTAATTAAATAAAGAAGGTAGCTTAGCTTTATACACAACTAAACATCCCCGGCCCGGTGGAGGTGTTTTATTTGCACAAGGTGCCAGCTATGCCCCGATTCACAGCCAATGTGGCCAGGGATGAGTTGCAGCCAATCCAAGTCCAGAATATTTTCATTGGTTTCGCTGTAGATGATTAAAAAGTATAGCGCGAAGAGAAGTGACAGAAAGATGAGGAGAGATAAGGTGAGAAAGGTTGTTAAAAGATTGGCAAAGAACACGAAGAGGTTCGTGAAGAGAGTAGTTAGTCAGACATCTACTAAGGTGAATAGGAAAAAAGTTTCTGGTCCGACGTGAGGGAACACAAAAATACAGCGTATCTAGTAAATTGGTAGAAATGACTTCGCCGTTGACTAGTTTATGGAGAAAGAGAATGCCAAAAACAAGCCTACGGTTATAAAGTGAAGGAAGATTAATAAGAAGAAGTCTATCAGAATAAGAAGGTAGGCGAAGACCCGGGTCCCAATTTAGACCGCGTAGCGCAAACTTTAGGAATTGCTTCTGTACCGATTCAATACTACGCTGGTGAACATCATATTGCGGGTTCCACACTGGCGAGCAATATTCTAGAGTAGGGCGAACTAACGAAGTGTATAAAACCTTTGTTACATAGGGATCATCAAATTCTTTGGCCCAACGTTTAATGAAGCCGAGAAGGCAGCTTGCTCTGTTGACAATTGAAGAAATATGAACATTAAATGAAAGTTTAGGGTCAAACATAACGCCTAAGTCTTTGAATGATGGAACACAATCTAACAGAACAGACTTAATAGAGTAATGAGCTAGGAGCGGAGACAAACGACTGAAAGTCATAAAAGAACACTTAGAGGCATTAAGGTGTAATTTATTAACGTGGCACCAATCACAGAACGCATCGAGATCTGATTGCAAGTACTGTTGGAAAGAAGGATCATTATAGGAATAACAAATCTTGACGTCATCCGCAAACATGAGCACGCGTGAATGCGCCAAGGCCAAAGGCAAATCATTTATAAACAATGTAAATAATAGTGGGCCCAGATGACTGCCTTGGGGTACACCTGACGTAACTCGAACAGTTTTAGATATCGAGGAACGAAAAGACACCTTTTGGGTTCTGCCAATAAGATACGACTTTAACCAACCCAATAATTTTGGTGAAAAACCCATGATGTTAAGTTTCGCGAGAAGCAAAGAATGATCAACCGTATCAAAAGCCTTACTGAAGTCAGTATAAATAACATCAGTTTGACACTTTTTACGGAAGCCATGGTGTACAAGGGTAGTCAATTCTAAAAGGTTGGTAAGCGACGAACGACCTTTCATGAAACCATGCTGACAAGGAGAAATAGTGGATCTGGATAGATGTTGAAGAGAAGACGTAATAATTTTCTCAAACAGTTTAGGTATTGCCGAAAGTTTGGCAATGCCACGGTAGTTGGAAACATCCGATTTGCTACCCTTTTTAAAAAGCGGAATAATAAATGACTCCTTCCAAATATCAGGAAATCTACAAGTCTCACTCGATATAAAGAATAACCGAGCTAAAGGCTTAGATAGGGAAATAGAACACATTTTAAGGATGCAACTAGGTATATCATCAGGCCCGGGAACGAAGGAAGACTTCATAGATGACAAGCTAGAGAGAATACAGTCTTCAGTAATACTGGGAAAAAACATACAATTTAAATGTGGGATTGAAAAGGGATAGGGTGTGGGATCCGAAACAGTAGTAGAATATGTCGACTGAAAAAATTTAGCAAACAGATCTGCAATATCTAAATCATTATTAGCAGACTGGTCGTTAAGTCTGAAGGTGGAAGGTAGGACATTAGAGCGTCTTATGGAATTGACAAAGTTGTAAAATCTTTTGGGGTTATTATAAAATTCAGCCTTACAGCGAACGAGATAATTGTTGTAGCATTGAGTATTTAAGAGACAAAATTGAGATTTGGCTATACAATAATTTGCATAGTCAAGTCGCGAACCAGTTTTTTTAAATCTTTTAAAATATCTCGATTTAATGTTACGAAGATTAGAGAGCCTACGTGTGAACCAGACTGGCGAGCTGGAGACGGTAGAGACATTCACATAAGGAACGCATTTATCAATTAGAGAATTAAGAGCAGAATAGAAAAACTTCACTGCACAATCTATATCGCAGCACTCAAATAGAAACGACCAATCAAAAGAGAAAATAAGGCTGTTAAGAAGATTGAAATTTGTTTTACGAAAACATCTACGACGAGAATTTGAGATGTTTTTAAATAAATTAGTAACGGAATTGTAAGAAATAGTAACTTCAATGGTAGGATGATAAGGATCTTCAGGTTTCACTAGTGGCTGTGGTTGCGATACAGCACTAACAGTGGGATCAGAGACAAAAACAAGATCAAGGATTCTTTTAGAACAGTTAAGGAAAGAATTCAACTGATATAGTGGACATTCAAGTAGGCTATCAAGAAAAACATGTTGAGATGAAGGAATTAAGAAAGATAGATTATCATCAACAAGCCAAGAAATATTAGGCAAGTTAAAATCACCTAAAACTATAAGAACATCCCGATCTTTAAGACGACCAAAAATAGTTCGTAAAGCATCAGCATGGTGCACGTAGATCATGGTATCAGAAGCTGGAGGAATATAAGAACAAGAGATATATAGGCTAAAGTTAGAACATGTAACTTCGACGCAAATAAACTCAACACCTAAGGGGAGATCAATCGGCACCACACTTGAAGACAGATTCGAGTTTACAGCAATGAGTACTCCACCGCCACGACGACCAACACGATCAAGCCTATAAGAAATAAAATTATTAGAAAGAATTTCATTATCTAGAACAGAGGAGTTAAGCCAAGTTTCAGAGAAAGCTAATATGTCAGCTGAAAAGGTTTGGCTATCACAGAAAAGGTTCGACAGCTTGGTAAGAAGTCCTCTTACATTTTGATAATGAATGCAAAGACTAGATGTTATTAGTTTTTTGAAGCAGAAGATAAAGTAGGAAGGTGGACAGGCAACGGACGAGAGCGCTTATTGGGCGCAAACTCGTGTACAACTAGGCCCTCTGGCCAAAAATTAGGGTCAACCATAGCTGAGAAGTACTCATTTGGTACTGTAATTTTAAAAGAGGAGATTTCGCGAGGCCTAGAAAACTTAAACTTTTGAATTAAAACCTTAGCAGGGCAAATATTACCAATGTAAGCTGCCACAGACGACTCAGAAGTATCTGGAGCAAGCCTAGAAATAAATAATTGTTTGCGATGGGGCACTACAGTTAGTGGAGGAGGAGGAGCATTGGGATCCGCAAGTGATTGAGAGCCGGCATGATCCTGTGATTGATCAGAGTTCCCGTGAGGGATAGATTGAGGTACACCAGGGCTTGTAATGGGTACTTCAATCTGAAAAGAAGAGCATAAAGAGGGACAAGAAGATGGTGTAGGCGAAAGTAAAATCGGAGAAGAAGTAATAGAGAGAGCTGGCGACTGCTTACGAGGCAACTCAAGGGTACATATCTTGTGCAATTTCTCAGAAGGTGGAACAAATTTGAATTGCGACAATAATTGAACGCTAGAGTCACACTCGTTTGACAGCTGTTTGGCCAGTTTGTTTAAAGAAAGAAACCTTAAACGAAGATCCCTATACATACGGCTAAAATCAAGCTGCTGGCTGGCACAAGATGGGCAAGTCCATCGCATTAAGCCAAGCTCAGGCTTAGACACAGACAAACCAGAAAATTTGTCGTAGTCGCGGCCATTGAGGCCAGCACATTTTAAGTGAATAAGATTATCGCAGAGCCAACAAGATATTGCTCTATACTGATCATCAAAACGATCAGAATGTTTGCAATTAGGTAGACAACAAGCCATTGAAAAGCCGAAAGAAAGGCAAAAAAATTATATATATATAAGAATATATAGAAAATTAAATTCACAGCACAAAGATAATTATTGATAAATAATCAACAATTACAAATAAAACAAAGAGACAGCTAGAGTGCACAGCACAACAGAGAGTGCAAGAACAGTTATAAGCCGAGCTTTGAGAGGCGGCCTTACAAAAGTGATTACGCGGGAGAGAAGCTAAGCACAAGCACAAAGCAGAGAGAACAACAAAGCCACTAGCACTGATGGTATGATGGGGGCGATGAGGGGAGCAACTGCAGAAGCAATGACGAAAGAGAAAAAAAAAAGAAAAAAAAAAAATATGTAATTGCACCAAACACTAATCACGAAAAAGAAAAAACTGTTTAAACTGATTAATTTGGCGAATTATGGAAATAAAACACAAGGGAGTCAAGCGAACAACACCAGCGGAAGTGTAAACAAATTAAGCACAATTAAAAATTGAGAAAAAACAATAAATATTAATAAAAACTCAGGAGCTATGCAAAAACACGACCGTCAAGTCAGAGAGCAGAAAGCTTGTGAACGACTATAAACGACTATGCCAAATTTGATCAAGATCGGGTGACTGTATCATATAGCTCCCATAGGAACGATCTTTCGAAAACAGTGAGTTTTGTCAATAACTTCGTTACTTTTGACGCGATTGCTTTCAAATTAAACATTTGTTAGTTTAATATATCTGTTAATGACTGTGCCAAATTTGATAAGGATCGGGTAACTATATCATATAGCTCCCATAGGAACGATCGGTGGAAAACAGTGACTTTGATCAATATCTTCGTTATTTCCTATGCTACGACTGTTGGCCGTTCTTTCGCAAACATTATCCTTTTTAGATAAAACGTTTTTCCACTTTGATAGCTATAGGTAAGGAAAGAGTTACCAAAAAAGTTGCAAGGGTATAGAAACTTTGACGCGGTCGAAGTTAGCCCCGGCCCTCTGGTTTTGCATTAGAATTGACAACGATTCTACAAATTTGTCAAAATTTCTATAATGACTTTTTTCGACCCACATTTGTATTTTAAAATAAGTAAACATCTTGATTGTTAATACAATTTTATATCTTTTGCTCTTTACAATGGGGAAATTCGGTTGTTTGGTAGTTCGATTTGGCGTCCCGACGAGCTCACCTTATTTAGGACTGGAATTCATCCAATTAGCTATTGCTTTCAGAGAGCTAAAAACAGGCGGACATTGCCAATTTTTCTAGCTAGCAGACTGATGTACATTTTACATTCGAGCAGTGACAGAAATCGATATGTATAATTAATTATAAGTTTAAGTTAAAT
The DNA here is from genome assembly GCF_018902025.1 of Drosophila willistoni. Lineage (NCBI taxonomy): Eukaryota > Metazoa > Arthropoda > Insecta > Diptera > Drosophilidae > Drosophila > Drosophila willistoni. The sequence continues at coordinate 18,013 of NW_025814516.1, read as the reverse complement.
TTTTTTACTTGATCCTTAGAATAAGAAGTAGATGCACGAATATCCAAGTAAATGGTGGAAAGGTTTATCTTGAATAGGCCCAAATGTGTAATAATTAGGAAGTAACCCCAAAAGCTTTCCTAAGTTGTTATGGTAACAATGGAATAAGTGTTTAATTCGATTTTTTAAAGAACGTGCTTTATCCTCATGAATCGAATAAATCTGGCCTTGCGGACAAGAATCAGTATTTTACTGTTAACCATTCATAGAAATAAAATTAAGACATAATATATTAGACTTAAATATAATATTTAATGGAATCACATCTAAAAGATGTTAATAGAAAGATTACCATGAAATCCTGATCAGACACTGATGGACAAAGGCAGTAGGCGGGAGAGTGAAAAATAAAAAGTGAAAAGTAGGCCATGTCCATTTGCCTTGTTTACCTGCCTCATTTCCTACTTCTATATTTCACATTCTAGAAAATCGTGCTCGAGAGTTTAGTTTTAATAATTAAAACAACAATTAAAACGGAAACGGCAAGTTTAAAAAATTTGCCCAAAAACTGAATGTTCCAAAGATGGCCTTAGATTGGCGCATCCAAATAATGAGGCCGAAGCCAAAGTGGAAGGATGCACCAAATTGTGCTAAATTGAATGCTCGTCCAAAATTCCAAGGTTTTAAAGCGGACAAAGTTAAACCTAAGATCGAAGCGAAGAAGGCGGTAATTTCCCCTAATACGAAAGTAATGGTGTTGGCTCCTTTTGGCCACGTTTCCCGTGAGGTACGCCCACTCACTAGAAGTCCGACTTCCAAAGCAAGGAGTATCAAGAAAAAACGTCATGAGGCCGATAACGTGAAAGAAATGGCGGTCAAAAGCCTGAAGTCAGTTGGTAAAGTACAAAAAAATAAGAAATAAAAAAGAATGGCTTAAGGCCTCAGCTAAGGGCGATCAACTGGAAAAGTTCAAGAAAATCGTTAATAAGCATCCCCGAGAGCTGGCCATCCGAAGAGGACACACCAAGATAAATATTACCAGAAATGACCAAAAAGTTTTGGTTAAGGTGAAGAAAGAGAAGGACAAAACATATGAAAGTTAAACCTAAGATCGAAGTGAAGAAGGCGGTCATTTTTCCTAATACGAATGTAATGGTGATGGCTCCATTCATAGAATTAAAATTAAGACATAATATATTAGACTTAAATATAATATTAAAATATAATTAAGACATAATATTTTAGACTTAAATATAATATTTAATGGAATCACATCTAAAAGATGTTAATAGAAAGATTATTATGAAATCCTGATCAGACACTGATGGACAAAGGCAGTAGGCGGGAGAGTGAAAAATATAAAGTGAAAAGTAGGCCATGTCCATTTGCCTTGTTTACCTGGCTCATTTAATCGTGCTCGAGAGTTTAGTTCTAATAATTAAACCAAATTTCAAGTAAAAACAATTTTCAAGTAAAAATGCCCAATCCTGACTGGTCAAACTTTAATAAACCCGGAAACGGCAAGTTTAAAAAATTTGCCCAAAAACTGAAGGTTCCAAGGATGGCCTTAGAATGGCGCATCCAAATTATGAGGCCGAAGCCAAAGTGGAAGGATGCACCAAAATGTGCTAAATTGAATGCTCGTCCAAAATTCCAAGGTTTTAAAGCGGACAAAGTTAAACCTAAGATCGAAGCGAAGAAGGCGGTAATTTCCCCTAATACGAAAGTAATGGTGATGGCTCCTTTTAACCACGTTTCCCGTGAGGTACGCCCACTCACTAGAAGTCCGACTTCCAAAGCAAGGAGTATCAAGAAAAAACGTCATGTGGCCGATAACGTGAAAGAAATGGCGGTCAAAAGCCTGAAGTCAGATGGTAAAGTACAAAAAATAAGAAATAAAAAAGAATGGCTTAAGGCCGCAGCTAAGGTCGATCAACAGGAAAAGTTCAAGAAAATCGTTAATAAACATCCCCGAGAGCTGGCCATCCGAAGAGGACACACCAAGATAAATATTACCAGAAATGACCAAAAAGTTTTGGTTAAGGTGAAGAAAGAGGAGGACAAAACATATGAAAGTTAAACCTAAAATCGAAGTGAAGAAGGCGGTAATTTTTCCTAATTAGAATGTAATGGTGATGGCTCCATTCATAGAATTAAAATTAAGACATAATATATTAGACTTAAATATAATATTAAAATATAATTAAGACATAATATTTTAGACTTAAATATAATATTTAATGGAATCACATCTAAAAGATGTTAATAGAAAGATTATTATGAAATCCTGATCAGACACTGATGGACAAAGGCAGTAGGCGGGAGAGTGAAAAATATAAAGTGAAAAGTAGGCCATGTCCATTTGCCTTGTTTACCTGGCTCATTTAATCGTGCTCGAGAGTTTAGTTCTAATAATTAAAACAAATTTCAAGTAAAAACAATTTTCAAGTAAAAATGCCCAATCCTGACTGGTCAAACTTTAATAAACCCGGAAACGGCAAGTTTAAAAAATTTGCCCAAAAACTGAAGGTTCCAAGGATGGCCTTAGAATGGCGCATCCAAATTATGAGGCCGAAGCCAAAGTGGAAGGATGCACCAAAATGTACTAAATTGAATGCTCGTCCAAAATTCCAAGGTTTTAAAGCGGACAAAGTTAAACCTAAGATCGAAGCGAAGAAGGCGGTAATTTCCCCTAATACGAAAGTAATGGTGATGGCTCCTTTTGGCCACGTTTCCCGTGAGGTACGCCCACTCACTAGAAGTCCGACTTCCAAGCAAGGAGTATCAAGAAAAAACGTCATGTGGCCGATAACGTGAAAGAAATGGCGGTCAACAGCCTGAAATCAGTTGGTAAAGTACAAAAAATAAGAAATAAAAAAGAATGGCTTAAGGCCGCAGCTAAGGTCGATCAACAGGAAAAGTTCAAGAAAATCGTTAATAAACATCCCGAGAGTTGGCCATCTGAAGAGGACACACCATGATAAATATTGCTAGAAATGACCAAAAAGTTTTGGTTAAGGTGAAGAAAGAGGAGGACAAAGCATATGAAAGAAAATAAGGCTTACGTATATATTGAATTTTTTTTCATTAGAATTGACAACGATTCTACAAATTTGTCAAAATTTCTATAATTACTTTTTTCGACCCTTATTTGTATTTAAAAATAAGTAAACATCTGGATTGTTAATGCAATTTTATATCTTTTGCTCTTTACAATGGGGAAATTTGGTTGTCTGGTAGTTCTATTGGGCGTTCCGAGGAGCTCACCTTATTTAGGACCGGAATTCATCCAATTAGCTATTGCTTTCAGAGAGCTAAAAACAGGCGGACATGGCCAATTTTTCTAGCTAGCAGACTGATGTACATTTTTACATTTGAGCAGTGACAGAAATCGATATATATAATTGATTGTAAGTTTAAGTTATATTTTTTTACTTGATACTTAGAATAAGAAGTAGATGCACGAATATCCAAGTAAATGGTGGAAAGGTTTATCTTGAATAGGCCCAAATATGTAATAATTAGGAAGTAACCCAAAAGCTTTCCTAAGTTGTTATGGTAACAATGGAATAAGTGTTTAATTCGATTTTTTAACTAACGTGCTTTATCCTCATGAATCGAATAAATCTGGTCTTGCGGGTATTGTGGAGCCACTTAAAAGCCATTCCCTCAATATTCCACTGTAAATACAACTAGATTATAGACTATAATCAGTATTTTACTGTTAACCATTCATAGAAATAAAATGAAGACATAATATATTAGACTTAAATATAATATTTAATGTTAATAGAAAGATTATTATGAAATCCTGATCACACACTGACCGACAAACAAGTAGGCGGGAAAGTGAAAAATAAAAAGTGAAAAGTAGGCCATGTCCATTTGCCTAGTTTACCAGCCTCATTTGATAATTCCACACTTCACATTCTAGAAAATCGTGCTAGAGAGCATAGTTCCAATAATTAAAACAAATTTCAAGTAAAAACAAATTTCAAATAAAAATGCCCAATCCTGACTGGCCTAACTTTAATAAACCCAGAAACGGCAACTTAAAAAAATTTGCCCAAAAACTGAAGGTGCCAAAGATGGCCTTAGATTGGCGCATCCAAATTATGAGGCCGAAGACAAAGTGGAAGGATACACCAAAATGTGCTTAATTTAATGCTCGTCCAAAATTCCAAGGTTTTAAAGCGGACAAAGTTAAACCCAAGATCGAAGCGAAGAAGGCGGTAATTTCCCCTAATACGAAAGTAATGGTGATGGCTCCTTTTGGCCACGTTTCCCGTGAGGTACGATCACTCACTAGAAGTCCGACTTCCAAACCAAGGAGTATTAAGAACAAACGTCGTGTGGCCGATAACGTGAAAAAAATGGCGGTCAAAAGCCTGAAGTCAGTTGGTAATGTACAAAAATAAGAAATAAAAAAGAATGGCTTAAGGCCGCAGCTAAGGTCGATCAACTGGAAAAGTTCAAGAAAATCGTTAATAAACATCCCCGAGAGCTGGCCATCGGAAGAGGACACACCAAGATAAATATCGCTATAAATGACCAAAAAGTTTTGGTTAAGGTGAAAAAAGAGGGAGGACAAAGCATATGAAAGAAAATAAGGCTTACGTATATATTGATTTTTTTTTGCATTAGAATTGACAACGATTCTAGAAGTTTTTTAAAATTTGTATGATTTTTTTCGACCCTTATTTGTATTTAAAAATAAGTAAACATCTGGATTGTTAATGCAATTTTTTATCTTTTGCTCTTTAAAATGGGAAAATTTGGTTGTTTGGTAGTTCTATTGGGCGTTCCGAGGAGCTCACCTTATCTAAGACCGGAATTCATCCAATTAGCTATTGCTTTCAGAGAGCTAAAACAGGCGGACATTGCCAATTTTTCTAGCTAGCAGACTGATGTACATTTTTACATTTGAGCAGTGACAGAAATCGTTATGTATTATTGATTATAAGTTTAAGTTATATTTTTTTACTTGATCCTTAGAATAAGAAGTAGATGCACGAATATCCAAGTAAATGGTGGAAAGGTTTATCTTGAATAGGCCCAAATATGTAAAAATTAGGAAGTAACCCCAAAAGCTTTCCTAAGCTGTTATGGTAACAATGGAATAAGTGTTTAATTCGATTTTTTAAAGAACGTGCTTTATCCTCATGAATCGAATAAATCTGGTCTTGCGGGTATTGTGGAGCCACTTAAAAGCCATTCCCTCAATATTCCACTGTAAATACAACTAGATTATAGACTAGAATCAACATTTTACTGTTAACCATTCATAGAAATAAAATTAAGACAATATATTAGACGTAAATATAATATTTAATCACTAACCATAGAACACATAGATGGGACAAACTCATGATTTTTTGATTGCAAACGCTAGCCTAGTCATGGAACCCCAGAGAACTTCGGGAAAACCCGAACGCTCGTACTCTCAATGAGAGCGTAAAGTGGGGAGAGGGCCAAGCAGCTACGAAAAAATTTCAGTCTAGCACAGACTACAGAACGACGAAGGCAGGCCTACGTCGCTTGTGATTTCGTTCTGTCTATGTATTTGTACACTCGTCGGTACATGTTTAGGCTTCGTAGTGTGTGTGTGACGTGAAGTTGTACAACACCGAGGAGCTCACCTTATTTAAAACCGGAATTCGTCCAATTAGCTATTGCTTTCAGAGAGCTAAAAACAGGCGGACATGGCCAATTTTTCTAGCTAGCAGACTGATGTACATTTTTACATTTGAGCAGTGACAGAAATCGATATGTATAATTGATTATAAGTTTAAGTTATATTTTTTTACTTGATCCTTAGAATAAGAAGTAGATGCACGAATATCCAAGTAAATGGTGGAAAGGTTTATCTTGAATAGGTCCAAATATGTAATAATTAGGAAGTAACTCCAAAAGCTTTCCCAAGTTGTTATGGAAACACTGGAATAAGTGTTTAATTCGATTTTTTAAAGAACGTGCTTTAACCTCATGAATCGAATAAATCTGGTCTAGCGGGTATTGTGGAGCCACTTAAAAGTCATTCCCTCAATATTCCACTGTAAATACAACTAGATTATAGACTATAATCAGTATTTTACTGTTAACCATTCATAGAAATAAAATTAAGACATAATATATTAGACTTAAATATAATATTTAATGGAATCACATCTAAAAGATGTTAATAGAAAGATTATTATGAAATCCTGATCAGACACTGATGGACAAAGGCAGTAGGCGGGAGAGTGAAAAATATAAAGTGAAAAATAGGCCTTGTCCATTTGCCTTGTTTACCTGCCTCATTTCCTACTTCTATATTTCACATTCTAGAAAATCGTGCTCGAGAGTTTAGTTCTAATTATTAAACCAAATTTCAAGTAAAAACAAATTTCAAAGAAAAATTCCCAATCCTGAATAAACCCGGAAACGGCAAGTTTAAAAAAATTGCTCAAAAACTGAAGGTTCCTAAATTGACGATAGATTGGCGCAACCAAATTATGAAGCTATTGCTTTCAGAGAGCTAAAAACAGGCGGACATGGCCAATTTTTCTAGCTAGCAGACTGATGTACATTTTTACATTTGAGCAGTGACAGAAATCGATATGTATAGTTGATACTTAGAATTAGAAGTAGATGCACGAATATCCAAGTAAATGGTGGAAAGGTTTATCTTGAATAGGCCCAAATATGTAATAATTAGGAAGTAACCCCAAAAGCTTTCCTAAGTTGTTATGGTAACAATGGAATAAGTGTTTAATTCGATTATTATGAAATCCTGATCAGACACTGACCGACAAATAAGTAGGCGGGAAAGTGAAAAATAAAAAGTGAAAAGTAGGCCATGTCCATTTGCCTAGTTTACCAGCCTCATTTCATAATTCCACACTTCACATTCTAGAAAATCGTGTTCGAGAGCATAGTTCTAATAATTAAAACAAGTTTCAGGTAAAAACAAATTTCAAATAAAAATGCTCATTCCTGACTGGCTTAACTTTAATAAACCCAGAAACGGCAAGTTAAAAAAATTTGCCCAAAAACTGAAGGTGCCAAAGATGGCCTTAGATTGGCGCATCCAAATTATGAGGCCGAAGACAAAGTGGAAGGATGCACCAAAATGTGCTAAATTGAATGCTCGTCCAAAATTCCAAGGTTTTAAAGCGGACAAAGTTAAACCCAAGATCGAAGCGAAGAAGGCGGTAATTTCCCATAATACGAAAGTAATGGTGATGGCTCCTTTTGGCCACGTTTCCCGTGAGGTTCGCCCACCCACTAGAAGTCCGACTTCCAAACCAAGGAGTATCAAGAAAAAACGTCGTGGCCGATAACGTGAAAAAAATGGCGGTCAAAAGCCTGAAGTCAGTTGGTAAAGAATTACAAAAAATAAGAAATAAAAAAGAATGGCTTAAGGCCGCAGCTAAGGGCGATCAACTGGAAAAGTTCAAGAAAATCGTTAATAAACATCCCCGATAGCTGGCCATCCGAAGAGGACACCAAGATAAATATCGCTAGCAATGACCAAAAAGTTTTGGTTAAGGTGAAGAAAGAGGAGGACAAAGCATATGAAAGAAAATAAGGCTTACATATATATTGAATTTTTTTGCATTAGAATTGACAACGATTCTACAAATTTGTCAAAATTTCTATAATGACTTTTTTCGACCCATATTTGTACTTAAAAATAAGTAAACATCTGGATTGTTAATGCAATTTTATATCTTTTGCTCTTTAAAATGGGCAAATTTGGTTGTTTGGTAGCTCTATTGGGCGTTCCGAGGAGCTCACCTTATTTAAGACTGGAATTCATCCAATTAGCTATTGCTTTCAGAGAGCTAAAAACAGGCGGACATGGCCAATTTTTCTGGCTAGCAGACTGATGTACATTTTTACATTTGAGCAGTGACAGAAATCGATATGTATAATTGATTATAAGTTTAAGTTATATTTTTTAACTTGATCCTTAGACGAAGAAGTAGATGCACGAATATCCAAGTAAATGGTGGAAAGGTTTATCTTGAATAGGCCCAAATATGTAATAATTAGGAAGTAACCCCAAAAGCTTTCCTAAGTTGTTATGGTAACAATGGAATAAGTGTTTAATTCGATTATTATGAAATCCTGATCAGACACTGACCGACAAATAAGTAGGCGGGAGAGTGAAAAATATAAAGTGAAAAGTAGGCCTTGTCCATTTGCCTTGTTTACCTGCCTCATTTCCTACTTCTTTATTTCACATTCTAGAAAATCGTGCTCGAGAGTTTAGTTCTAATAATTAAACCAAATTTCAAGTAAAAACAAATTTTAAAGAATAATTCCCAATCCTGAATAAACCCGGAAACGGCAAGTTTAAAAAAATTGCTCAAAAACTGAAGGTTCCTAAATTGACGATAGATTGGCGCAACCAAATTATGAAGCTATTGCTTTCAGAGAGCTAAAAACAGGCGGACATGGCCAATTTTTCTAGCTAGCAGACTGATGTACATTTTTACATTTGAGCAGTGACAGAAATCGATATGTATAATTGATACTTAGAATTAGAAGTAGATGCACGAATATCCAAGTAAATGGTGGAAAGGTTTATCTTGAATAGGCCCAAATATATAATAATTAGGAAGTAACCCCAAAATCTTTCCTAAGTTGTTATGGTAACAATGGAATAAGTGTTTAATTCGATTTTTTAAAGAACGTGCTTTATTCCCATCAATCGAATAAATCTGGTCTTGCGGGTATTGTGGAGCCACTTAAAAGCCATTCCCTCAATATTCCACTGTAAATACAACTAGATTATAGACTATAATCAGAATTTTACTGTTAACCATTCATAGAAATAAAATTAAGACATAATATATTAGACTTAAATATAATATTAAAATATAATTAAGACATAATATATTAGACTTAAATATAATATTTAGTGGAATCACGTCTAAAAGATGTTAATAGAAAGATTATTATGAAATCCTGATCAGACACTGACCGACAAAGGCAGTAGGCGGGAAAGGGAAAAATAAAAAGTGAAAAGTAGGCCATGTCCATTTGCCTAGTTTAACTGCCTCATTTCCTACTTCCATATTTCACATTCTAGAAAATCGTGCTCGAGAGTATAGTTCTAATAATTAAAACAAATTTCAAGTAAAAACAAATTTCAAATAAAAATTCCCAATCCTGAATAAACCCGGAAACGGCAAGTTTAAAAAAATTGCTCAAAAACTGAAGGTTCCTAAATTGACGACAGATTGGCGCAACCAAATTATGAAGCTATTGCTTTCAGAGACCTAAAAACAGGCGGACATGGCCAATTTTTCTATCTAGCAGACTGATGTACATTTTTACATTTGAGCAGTGACAGAAATCGATATATATAATTGATTGTAAGTTTAAGTTATATTTTTTTACTTGATACTTAGAATAAGAAGTAGATGCACGAATTAGGAATAGAACTCTTCATCAAAATTAAGTACAAATTTTAAAATATATTCCATAAAATGTTACAAAAGTAAAAAGTTATCATTCATTATACGAAATATATATTTTTTATATTACATTACAGTATGTCGGAGATTGTAAAGGTGGTTTATACTCCTGCTTCACGAGGACGTGTAATTTGTCAGGATGACCGTGTCGGAGATTGAGTTAGGCATTTCTAATAATTTGAATTGTGTGCCTACTGTTAAGGCGAATTGATCAGTGTTAAGTAATGAATATCATGACTGGTGTAGAACTGTTTAACACTAGATATGTGAAAGAGAATTCAGTCTCTTTTCCTTCTGAAAGTCAACCATTCAGCACGTCGAGACTCGCTGCACAAAATTAGTGGAAAAATGGAATCAACGATTCAGGAAACCCTGAATTCCTCTCTTCGCCGATATCAGAAGTGGGGTCTAACTCAAGACCAACAATAAATGAGGAGCAGTTTCGCATTTTATTAGAACAACAAAATCGAGACTTTTGGGAGATAGCAAAAACTTTTCGTGCATCGCCTAGTGAATCTCGACAAGATGGTGAAATTGTTCTACCGAAATTTAACTCCGACGCTGCTGGAGCCAACGCCACGCAATGGTGTGCTACGGTGGAGTGGTTCTGGCGAGTGTCTTGCCGTGTGTGGGAGTCGGCTAATGACGTCACTTTTTAACAAAATGGCGTGGCATGGATCATGAGCAAATTGCTGCATCGGTTGTTCTTGGTCATTTAGCAAACTATGACAGCAGACTACAACGAATTGCATACACACTGACTATTCGCAGCAGTCAAAACTTACGGTCCGAGTTACAAGTCTTTTCGTTTGACAATAAGCGGTCCAGCTCTTCAGACGATTATTATTGCAAAGCGTGCTAAAACATTGCCAATCAAATGTTACTCATGTGGGAAGCTTGGACACAGGAAGTCGGAATGCAGAGGGCAGAAACCTTCTACATCTGGAGAAGATCAGCGAGCTTCGTCAGTGCGTGCTAAAGTCGTGACATGCTATCGATGTCACGAGCCGGGACACATCTCTACTCAATGCTCCAAGAGTTCGGATGGTGACGCAGGATCACATGTGCATAAGAGTGTTAACCTATGTGTCGTTGATGAACCAAAAGCAATTATGTTGCGCCCAGGTGAGAATTTTCCGATTACATATGATTCAGGTGCAGAATGCTCGTTAGTCAAAGAGAGCATAGCACACAAACTGTCTGGGAAAAGAACAAATAACGTAATCATTAAGTGGAATTGGTAATGTTAGTGTAGTTTCGTCAATTCAAATCACAAGTAATGTAATGATAAATGGAAATTGTATCGAAGTAGTATTTCATGTAGTCCAACATAATAATAAGAAAAATAATATTGTAATTGGCCGCGAAATTTTAGCACAAGGATACTCTGCTATAGTATCAACAGAAGGTGTGGAAATAATTAAAGACAATACAGTTAACGAATGTTCTGTAAAAAGTTACGAAAATGATTTTAATAATTTAGCAACTGAAGCACAGGGAGAAGATAAAAATCAATTGTTAAGATTGTTAAGAAAGCATTCAAAATCATTCATTCGCGGAACTCCTTTAACTCGCGTAACTACTGGTGTAATGTCAATTCGATTAGTAGAACCCACCAAGACTGTGCAAAGACGCCCTTACAGATTCAGTCCCAGTGAAAGAGAATTACTCCGGTCAAAAGTTCAAGAGCTAATAGATTATAATGTAATAAGGCCGAGCAGTTCACCTTATGCTAGTCCAGCACTTTTAGTAAAAAAGAAAAACGGATCTGTAAGACTCTGTGTCGATTATAGGGAATTAAATAGAAATACCATTGCAGATAAGTTACCTCTACCATTAATTTCATATCAGATAGCTTGATTGCGTGGAGCAAGATACTTTACTTGCTTGGACATGGCTGGGTATTATCAGGTCCCATTACACGAGAATTCCATTGAGTACACTGCATTCGTCACTCCCGACGGACAATTTGAGTTTTTGGCGATGCCGTTTGGTCTAAAGAACGCCCCGTCGGTTTTTCAAAGAGCAGTGATGAAAGCAGTGGGCGATTTGGCATTTTCGTACGTTATTGTCTATATGGATGATATAATGATCGTGGCGTCAACTAAGGAAGAAGCTATTGAAAGATTAGATTTTTACTAAGGCAGGCTTTTGGTTTACTGTAGAAAAATGCTCATTTTTGAGGGATTCTGTTCTGTATCTAGGATACGAAGTACAGGCGGGTGAGATTCGTCCAAATTTGCGTAAAATTGAAGCATTAAGCGCATTGCCACCACCCAGGTCAATTACAACATTGAGGCAATTTATATATATCTTTACTCTCTTATCTATTAAAATTAATTTTGATTGGACGAATGAACATGAGAAGGTTCGCAAAAAAATTATTGATATCCTTACAAGCAAACAAGTCTTGGTTTCGGATATTCGATATTCGATCCTAAATACCCCATAGAACTGCATACAGATGCAAGTGCCATTGGCTATGGAGCCATACTTTTGCTTCGAATTGAAAATAAACCGTATGTGGTTGAATATTTCAGTAAAACTACTAGTGTGTGTGAATCGAAATACACGTCTTATGAGTTAGAAACACTCGCGGTAGTTAATGCAGTAAACCCCTTTAGACATTATCTACATGGTAATAGGTCTGTCATTCGTTAAAGGCTTTTAGAACAAAAATTGAGCTATCACCTAGAGTGTATCGCTGGTGGGCATCCCTTCAAGCATTCGATTTTGATATTCAATATCGCGAAGGCAAACGTATGGCCCATGTAGATTTACTGTCAAGGAATCCTTTGCTTGATAAGATAAAATAGAATCAAAATAAAGTTGTAGAAAAACATGTACAGTTGATGGAAATTTCTGAAAATTGGATTCAAGCCGAAAAACAACGTGATCAGGATATTTTGCAAACAATTAACAAGTTGAGTGAGGGTGAGCTTTCTAAAGATTTAGCTGTAACTTATGAAATGAGAGCTAATGTGCTTTACAGAAAAATTGAAAGAAATTGTAGGACTCGTTGTTTGCCAGTCATTCCTATAACCTTTAGATGGTCTGTAATAAACCAAGTACATGAATCGATCTTACACTTAGGTTGGGAAAAGACCCTAGATAAAGTGTACGAGCACTACTGGTTTACGGGAATTGCGAAGTACGTTCGAAAGTTTGTAGAGAATTCCATCACTTGTAGGGTGACAAAATCAGCGTCCTGAAAAGTCCAAGTGGATTTGCATTCGATTCCGAAGATTAGCATTCCTTGGCATACGTTGCATATAGATATCACTGGAAAACTAAGTGGGAAGAACGATTGTAAAGAGTATGTCATTGTTCAAATCGATGGTTTTACAAAATATGTTTATTTGTACCACACTTATAAGCTTGACGCAGTTAGTTGTATTGACGCATTAAAGCCATCGATTGCGCTATTTGGACCTGCTCAATAAGTGGCTGATCAAGGCAGAAGTTTTACGGGATCGAAATTTTTCGAATTCTGTGCTTCTCAGAAAATTCAGCTTCACCTGATAGCTATAGGTGCTAGCCGGCAAATGGACAGGTCGAAAGAGTGATGAACAACTTTACAAAATCCATTAACTATCGTTGAATCCAGTGAGCGTTCATGGCAAGATGCTATAGGGAACGTTCAATTAGCATTAAACTGTACAGTTAATCGAGTTACAAAATCGAGTCCGTTAGAATTATTAATCGGTAAGAGTGCTCGACCATTAGGATTAGTTCCCATTGATGATAATGAGACAGCGATAGATTTAAATGACCAAAGATCTCAGGCTACAAGAAATATGGAAAATGCAGCAAGCTATGACAAACTTAGATTTGATAAAGACAAGGCAAAAGTAGTCAGAATTCAGTAAGGGAGATTATGTTCTGATCAAAAATAGTGAGAGACAACAGACTAAGTTGGACACTAAGTTTCGTGGACCTTTTATGGTCATAGAAGTATTAGAAGGCGATAGATATACGTTATAAGTACCCACATGATAGTTTACGGAGAATGCCAGAGGTGCAGGTACCAAGCGAGCTGGATATCGACGGAGATGAGTATGATTCATCTGGTGAAACGGGTGAAACAGACCGTAATGGCACAGTTGGAAGAGACTGTGGTGAAACGGGTGAAACAGACCGTAATGGCACAGTTGGAAGAGATTGTGGTGAAACGGGTGAAACAGACCGTATGGAAACAGTTGGAAAGGACTGTGATGAAGAGACGGGTGAAACAGACCGTATGGAAACAGTTGGAAAAGACTGCGATAAAGAGAAGGTTGAAACAGACCGTATGGACTAGTGAATGAGGCACTAGGGGAAATGGGATGGAATGTAGGGATATTTTTAGAAAGAGTGTTGTTGTCGATGCTACGTGGTGGTACCTTGCCGTGGATTCTTGAAACGTAAATGAGAACATAAAGAAAAGACAATGTTTGTGTTTGTGGAGGGGCGGAAGGACCCGATATAGTCTCAAGTGGTTGGCGGGTGCCAATATCTTCAGGGTCTCGTACGTGAGTAGAATGATTAAAACGCGCGAAAAACTTCGTTTTAATTCTATGTTTGATTTATTTAATTCACAAGGTATACCGACACACACACGAAATGGTTCGGTTTGAAAAAGTGACAAATCGCAAAGTAAAATGTAAAGGAGATGAACGGGTGTTCGGGTGAAAATCTCGATTCAGAATAATGGCGATGCCCATTGGAAAAACCCAGTCACCCCTCCTGGTGTGACCGTAGATGCCGAGGATCAAAAAACCCTCCTCACTCTTCACTGCTCTTCGCCGCTCACTGCTGTTCACCCGGTGGCGTGAACATACCGCCTCCTTGCAACATGTTGCAATTGCCACCCTGGACATATAAAGGATGGGGGACGGCAACGTTCTGGAGCGCCTAGATCCCACAGGAGCCGGAGACGACCCATCCGAACACGGTGCTCTGGGCTGCGGGAGTACCGCTATGACCGGGCACACAGCCTGGTTGGATGACCTCAGGATAGAGGTCTGCCCCGAGCACCACGGACACCGACGCCGGACGATAGAAATAGGGGTCGGCCAGGATCAGGGTGGCGAATTTCTCCCGAACCGGCGCCGCCACTTCCCGGATGGGAGTGCGGATGAGCAAGTCCTCTTCGACCCGGAATATAATGTTCCGTCGGAACGTCTCGTCGGACCTCGACTCGAGGACGGCCGTACAGGCTTGGTCGACCCCGACCTTGGTCACAGCTAACCCCAGGGACCGGGCAAAGGAGCGATTGATGCGGCTCTCAGCCGCACACGCATCGAGAAGGACGCGGGTCTCGAAGGATTTCGAGCCATTGCCCAACAGGAGAACTGCGGTTGGCAGGACAGTCGTCGTCCTGGCGTGGAGCAGGGAGGATAGAGAGATTTCGGGTGCGCCTTCTGGGGAAGCGGAGCGGTCGGACGATGATCGGGAACAGGGTTGTAGCGGGGGTGCAGCACGCCCGGAGGGGGGTGATTGGCTGCGACGCCGGGCGGAGGCACGTTGTCTCGGCGGTTGGTCGGCCATGTGGAGCAGGGTATGGTGCCTTTGCCCGCATCGTCGGCAACCATGGCGAGTCCGGCACGCGTCGGATGAATGCTCGTGTGCCAAGCAATTGGGACAATACTTGTTGATAAGCACCGCCCGGAGTCGCTTTTCCCCTCGGAGGTTCAGGAAGCGCTGAAACTGCCGGAGTGCATGAACCCCCCGACAGACCCGGCATCGGTACACGTTCGTGCCCTGCGGAGCAGCTCGTTTGCTGCGGTGGTGCGGCAGACGTGTGGGGGCCATGTCGCTATGAAGGGGCGAGCTGAACGAACTGTAACGAAAGAAATTACGTAGGGGGAGTGGATTAGTCTATGCGCGGGAACGAACAACATGCACGGAGACGAGGACATTCGGAGGGAACATAGAGGGATTGGTAGTCACGATTTAGGCTCAGGACTCCTGCTGTCTTGCAACAGAATAAGCTTCGCTACGGGTCTTCGGATAGACCCACGCGCGGTGGTGACATCAGCCACTCGGACGAGACCGTCAGCCCCGGGCAGAGTGCGCTCAATTCGCCCTAAGCGCCACTCGTTGGAGGGGAGATGATCTTCGGACACGATCACGAGGTCGCCGGTCTGGATGCTGCGAGTCGGTGATTTCCACTTGTTCCGTTTGTGAAGCTCCTTGAGGTACTCACTCTTCCAGCGGCGGCAGAAAGCCTGCTGGATTGCCTTCAGTCGCTGCCATCGGTTGATCAGTGACATAGGCTCGACCAGAATTTCCGGTTCCGCAATGGATAAGAGCGGTCCTCCAATCAGGAAATGTCCCGGGCTTAGGGCCAGCAGGTCCTCTGGATCCTCGCTCATGGGAGAGATTGGCCTGGAGTTTAGGCACGCTTCGATCCTACACAGGAGAGTGGAAAGTTCCTCGAAGGTGTATTTGACAGTGGACGAGGACTTGTAAAACAGGGTCTTAAAACTTTTGACCCCTGCTTCCCACAGTCCTCCCATCCCACAGTCCTCCCATCCTCCAGGCCCCTACGAAGGTTTTGCCATTGTCGGAGTAAATGCGCTGTGGGCATTGTCTCCGTGCGACAAACCGAGAGAAGGCTGCAAGAAATCATTCAGTGGTGAGGTCGGAGGTAGCCTCGAGATGGATTGCCTTCGTGCTGAAACACACAAAGACGCAGACATAACCCTTAGTTATGAGACACGCACGCCCGGTGTAATTTTTGATCTCGAACGGCCCTGCGAAATCAATGCCCGTGTGGGTGAAGGGCCTGGAGTACGTGATGCGTTCTCGAGGGAGATCACCCATCATCTGGGTCTGTAGTCGTCGACGATGAACGATGCAGACTTTGCACCCCTTGAGGTGGGACTTCACCATGTTCTTGATCCGTGGGATCCAGAATTTGGTGCGCAGATACCGCACCATCAGTTGATTGCCGCCATGCAACGTGATGCGGTGGGCGAATTCGACAAGCAGGCGAGTGAAATGAGTACTATAGTGGAGGAGAATAGGGTGACGTTCATCATATCGGAGGGACTCAGCGGCCGGAGTCGTCCGCAGGAGCGGAGTAACCCATGCTGGTCGAGAAATGGATTCAGATTGAGTAGCGTGCTGGATGATGGCAGGGGTCGCCCTTCCCCCAGGGCCCGTATCTCCGCGAGGTATTCCCGACGCTGAGAGGTCCGAATCAAGGCGCGCTCGGCGGAGAGAAGTTCGTCATTGGTGAGGTGAACCGTGGAAGGCGTCGAAATCCTTTTGGTGGCGAAGCGTAGGATGTACGCGATGGCTCGTAATGCCCTACCATAATCCGAGAAACGTTCGCTGACGTCCTCGAGTAGGGTGGTCGCGGTGGTGTGGCACTGGACTCGATGCTCCAGCTGGGTGTCTGGGAGTTCGTTATGGGGAGTTGGCCAATACTCGGGGGCTCGCTGGAGCCAGTCCGGCCCATGCCACCAGAGTCTGCTGGCCGATAACTCGGCCGCGGAGACCCCACGGATCGCCAGATCAGCGGGGTTGTCCTCGGAGCGCACATGTGACCAGCTTTGGCCACTGGTGCTTTTGGAGATGCTGGATACCCGATTGGCCACGAAGGTGGACCAACTGCACGGGGGTTTATTGAGCCAAGCCAACACGATGGCAGAGTCGGTCCAAAACTGGGAGGTTGCAGGTGGGATTGGGAGTTCAGGAACGATCGACGCCCAGAGATCGGCTAGCAAAACCGCTCCGCACAACTCCAGCCGAGGCAGCGAGACTGTTTTGACTGGAGCTACACGGGTCTTAGCCGTTAATAAATGGACGTCTACTTGATCGCCGCACCGAACCCGCACATATAGGGCTGCTCCATACGCTTTCTGTGACGCGTCACAGAAGCCATGAAGCTCCCACGAGAGCTTATCGCTGGTGTTTTAGCCAACGGGGAATGCGGAGTCGACTGAGGGCCTGGGTAATCCTGCAGGAATTCGTGCCATTCCTGCAGCAGGAGAGGCGGCAGAACATCATCCCAGCCCAGTTCGGTAAGCCAGATTTGTTGCATGAATATCTTCGCTCGGATGACAAATGGGGCTAGCCAACCAGCGGGGTCAAAGAGTTTAGCGATATGGGACAGAACCTGCCTCTTGGTGATCGACTCCTTCAAGGGGGCGTCCGCTACGGTGAAGAAGAAGACATCTTCGGCAGCTTGCCAGCGGATGCCCAAGGTTTTTGCAGTGTCCGCGTCTTCCAGCTCGAGAAAGTCCTCTCGCAGCAGGTGCTCTCTCGGAATGGCTTGAAGTACTTCCTTCTTATTGGAAGTCCACTTCCGAAGCGGGAAGCCCGCAGATTGGAGGGTCGCTTGAAGCTCTCGTATGGCGAGACGGGCGTCGACTTCAGTGTGAGCGCCGGCAAGGACATCATCAACATACATGTAGTTCCGAAGGATTTCGCTCGCCTGAGGATACATCGCTTGCACGTCTTGTGCCAGTTGTAAAAGGACTCGGATCGCCAAGAATGGCGCGCAGTTAACCCCAAACGTGACAGTTTGTAACTCATAATCCTGAATATTGCCGCAGCGGTCTCGGTAGAGGATTCGC
>NW_025814515.1:0-114690 GCF_018902025.1 Drosophila willistoni | reverse complement strand
CTGTAACGAAAGAAATTACGTAGGGGGGAGTGGATTAGTCTATGCACGGAACGAACAACATGCACGGAGACGAGGACATTCGGAGGTATTGGGAGTCACGATAAGGTTTTAGGCTCAGGACTCCTGCTATCTTGCAACAAAATGAGCTTCGCTACGGGTCTTCGGATAGACCCACGCGCGGTGGTGACATCAGCCACTCGGACGAGACCGTCAGCCCCGGGCAGAGTGCGCTCAATTCGCCCTAAGCGCCACTCGTTGGAGGGGAGATGATCTTCGGACACGATCACGAGGTCGCCGGTCTGGATGCTGCGAGTCGGTGATTTCCACTTGTTCCGTTTGTGAAGCTCCTTGAGGTACTCACTCTTCCAGCGGCGGCAGAAAGTCTGCTGGATTGCCTTCAGTCGCTGCCATCGGTTGATCAGCGACATAGGCTCGACCAGAATTTCCGGTTCCGCAATGGATAAGAGCGGTCCTCCAATCAGGAAATGTCCCGGGCTTAGGGCCAGCAGATCCTCTGGATCCTCGCTCATGGGAGAGATTGGCCTGGAGTTTAGGCACGCTTCGATCCTACACAGGAGAGTGGAAAGTTCCTCGAAGGTGTATTTGACAGTGGACGAGGACTTGTAAAACAGGGTCTTAAAACTTTTGACCCCTGCTTCCCACAGTCCTCCCATATGGGGCGCGCTTGGCGGAATGAACTGCCAGGATAAAATGTGCTGGGGAAATGCCTTCATTATATCAAGCTTGGTGGCGTTCAGGAAATCTTTTTCGAGCGCCTTTGAGGCCCCTACGAAGGTTTTGCCATTGTCGGAGTAAATGCGCTGTGGGCATTGTGTCCGTGCGACAAACCGAGAGAAGGCTGCAAGAAATGTTTCAGTGGTGAGGTCGGAGGTAGCCTCGAGATGTATTGGCTTCGTGCTGAAACACACAAAGACGCAGACATAACCCTTAGTTATGAGACACGCACGCCCGGTGTAATTTTTGATCTCGAACGGCCCTGCGAAGTCAATGCCCGTGTGGGTGAAGGGCCTGGAGTACGTGACGCGTTCTCGAGGGAGATCACCCATCTGGGTCTGTAGTCATCGACGATGAACGATGCAGACTTTGCACCCCTTGATGTGGGACTTCACCATGTTCTTGATCCGTGGGATCCAGAATTTGGTGCGCAGATACCGCACCATCAGTTCATTTCCGCCATGCAACGTGATGCGGTGGGCGAATTCGACAAGCAGGCGAGTGAAATGAGTACTATAGGGGAGGAGAATAGGGTGACGTTCATCATATCGGAGGGACTCAGCGGCCCGGAGTCGTCCGCAGGAGCGGAGTAACCCATGCTGGTCGAGAAATGGATTCAGATTGAGTATCGTGCTGGATGATGGCAGGGGTCGCCTTCACCCAGGGCCCGTATCTCCGCGAGGTATTCCCGATGCTGAGAGGTCCGAATCAAGGCGCGCTCGGCGGAGAGAAGTTCGTCATTGGTGAGGCGAACCGTGGAAGGCGTCGAAATCGTTTTGGTGGCGAAGCGTAGGATGTACGCGATGACTCGTAATGCCCTACCATAATCCGAGAAACGTTCGCTGACGTCCTCGAGTAGGGTGGTCGCGGTGGTGTGGCACTGGACTCGTTGCTCCAGCTGGGTGTCTGGGAGTTCGTTACGAGGAGTTGGCCAATACTCGGGGGCTCGCTGGAGCCAGTCCGGCCCATGCCACCAGAGGCTGCTGGCCGATAACTCGGCCGCGGAGACTCCACGGCTCGCCAGATCAGCGGGGTTGTCCTCGGAGCGCACATGTGACCAGCTTTGGCCACTGGTGCTTTTGGAGATCCTGGATACCCGATTGGCCACGAAGGTGGACCCACTGCATGGGGGTTTATTGAGCCAAGCCAACGCGATGGTAGAGTCGGTCCAAAACTGGGAGGTTGCAGGTGGGACTGGGAGTTCAGGAAAGATCGACGCCCAGAGATCGGCTAGCAAAACCGCTCCGCACAACTCCAGCCGAGGCAGCGAGACTGTTTTGACTGGAGCTACACGGGTCTTACCCGTTAATAAATGGACGTCTTCTTGATCGCCGTACCGAACCCGCACATATAGGGCTGCTCCATAAGCTTTCTGTGAAGCGTCACAGAAGCCATGAAGCTCCCATGAGAGCTTATCGCTGGTGTTTAGCCAACGGGGAACGCGGAGTCGACTGAGGCCTGGGTAATCCTGCAGGAATTCGTGCCATTGCTGCAGCAGGAGAGGCGGCAGAACATCATCCCAGCCCAGTTCGGTAATCCAGATTTGTTGCATGAATATCTTCGCTCGGATGACAAATGGGGCTAGCCAACCAGCGGGGTCGAAAAGTTTAGCGATATGGGACAGAACCTGCCTCTTGGTAATCGACTCCTTCAAGGGGGGTCCGCTACGATGAAGAAGAAGACGTCCTCGGCAGCTTGCCAGCGGATGCCCAAGGTTTTTGCAGTGCACGCGTCTTCCAGCTCGAGAAAGTCCTCTCGCAGCAGGTGCTCTCTCGGAATGGCTTGAAGTACTTCCTTCTTATTGGAAGTCCACTTCCGAAGCGGGAAGCCCGCAGATTGGAGGGCCGCTTGAAGTTCTCGTATGGCGAGACGGGCGTCGGCTTCAGTGTGAGCGCCGGCAAGGACATCATCAACATACATGTAGTTCCGAAGGATTTCGCTCGCCTGAGGGTACATCGCTTGCACGTCTTGTGCCAGTTGTAAAAGGACTCGGATCGCCAAGAATGGCGCGCAGTTAACCCCAAACGTGACAGTTTGTAACTCATAATCCTGAATATTGCCGCAGCGGTCTCGGTAGAGGATCCGCTGATAGGGGGTATGCCTGGGGTCGTGCAGAGTGACAATCGCAGTGCCTAAAAGGCCTCTGACTGGGGTAGATGCAAAATAACTTTGAGCATTTGTGAGCTGGTTGCTCGTGGACGGACGCTCTGTGGCGCTGGATGGTAGGACTTGCGCAGCGGACGGCGAAGGCACGGACACATCACTAGGATGCAACAGCGTATGATGACGTTCCTTGCAGGTATGGCAATTATGCGCACTGGAGCAGCCCTTCACTTGATGACCGCGGGCAAAACAGTTCAGACAAAGTCCCTGCTGTCTAATGGTTTCCAGCCGCCTCTGAACAGGCATATCAAGAAAACTAGGACAGAGCCGTATTGGGTGATTCTCCCGATGGCACAGCTTACAAGAAGCCGGTTTGAGCTGGGCTTTCGCGGGCAACGCTTGGACCTTCATCGTTGCAGAGGATTTGCGGGGGCCAATGGGGATGGCTTGCACACTTAGGGCCGACTTATGTTCTTCGGTGGCATCCAGGACACGATACCGATCGGTAAGAAATTGGTTCAAATCGGACCAAGTTGAGACGTCAGACTTATTTGGCACTGATTGCTCCCACAGGAGGATTGTGGCCTTCGGCAATTTGCTAGTGCAGATGGCGATAAGTAAGACATCCCAATTCTCCGTACTAACACTCGAACGCTCAAGCGCGGTAAGACAACCTTGAAACGCAGTCTGCAGCTCTCGCAAGGATTTGCCCGACTCTTGTGCCACCGCGGGAATCTGAAGGCGTTGTCTGGCTTGAGTCATGACAAGCTGACGGCTATTTTCGTACCGTCCGGTGAGGTTCTCCCACGCGGCCTGGAAACCCTCATTCGTCAGGGGGGACTTAGCCACGATGGTTCTCGCTTCCCCTCGCGTCTTGGTGTTCAAGTGATAGAGCTTCTCCACTTGTGACAAGTACGGGTTGGCGATATAAATGGCGGCGAATAAATCGCGGAATGTGGGCCATGCTAGGCTGTCGCCATCAAATGTCTCCACTTCACACGGAGGAACTCTATGCCCCGCCGGCCTCGACGGAGCGGTTGGCTGACGCATAAGACTCGTCATCTGTGCCGAGAGCTGTTCGATGCGTTCTCCGAACAACGTCCCGCATCGCACATACGCCGCATAAGCGTATTCGTGCTTCGCCTTGATGTGGCTTATGTTTGCCAAGCTTTCCTCATCGGTTTGGACTGTCAAGGCCTTGTGACAACGGGAGTATTCCATCTCGACAGTTGACCAAAGGGATTTGAGCTGCTCTAAGTGCATTTTAATGGAAAACAAGAGCACTTCAGAAGTTAGAGCTTCACTCTCCCGAGCTTCGAACAGAGTCAATGCGTCGCACGCCAGAATGAAATCGGAGAGGCACATTCTGGAGTGTTCTCTGCGCTGTTGTGATACGGATCGGGTGACGGGAGCGTCAGAACAGTGCGTCACAACAACGTGCGGGATCTGGGTCTGGGTTGAAAGCTTGGAAAGACCTTTGTGTTGACTGGAGTCTTTAACCGAGAATCTGCGACCCTGTGGGAGGCTGGACGAAGACGGACAGGATCTTGGGTATTCGCTGCGGCTGCGACAGACGAGAACTTGCGCGAAATATCCGTACGCTTCACGGTCACCGGAGTTATCGGAGGCCGAACCTTCTCCGGAGTTGCAGAGGGAGACGAAAGACTGTTAGACTTCGGCGCAGTCTTGGACGGCTCCGTGGACATACTCAGGGGACGACCTTACCGTCGAACACCGAGTTTGTGTATTTATATATGTATTTATTTATAAATATGGGCGGATACATATATGAGCGCAAAAAGTTGGCCGGAAAAATTATATATATAATTTATAATGATGGACGGATATATAAATATGGGCCCGATAGTGCTGGAAAAAATATATATGTATTTATTTATAAATATGGGCGGATATAAATATATATGTCCGCACAATAATGGCCGGAAAAAATTATATATAATTTATAAATATGGACGGATATATATGTGGGCAAAATAATGACCGGAAGAAATTATATGTATCTTTATTTATAAATATGGACGCGTATATAATTATGCGAAAAAAGGGAATCGGAAATAATTTGATTTGAATTTGGCGCGCTTGAGCCGACTCGACTCACGTGTCACCACTACTCCGAAAACAGCTGTCGGCCGATCGTTTTATATTTGGTTTTTGATTTTGTTGTTTAATGATGTTAATAATTTTTTTTTGTGGTTGTGCGGAAAAACCAAGAACAAAAGAACGCTTTTACACACCGCGAGTGTTGTGCGCGAAGGCAAACAAAACAAACGATCAATGCATATGGACAAATGCTTTGATCTATGTATGTACGTACATGCATAAGTACACAGGTGAGTATATAGATATGTATGTACACGCGTAGTTCACAACAAAAAAAACGTAAGTAATTGTCATTTAATTGGATGTGGGGTTGTGTTAAATCAATGCGCGACACCGAAATGGATTATGTGTTGTGGATATGTACATATGTGCAATGTATTACTATGTAAGTATCTATGTACATACATATGTAAGCAAGTGCACCGGTTTCCAAAGACGCGCGTGAGGAAATTAATTTCGCACCTAATTCGAACGCGCAAGAAATCGCGGTGCATACGTTAAGTGCTATTAAAAAAAAATAAATATTTTTTTGCCTTTTGTGTTGTGGTAAATGTGCGAAGGGAATATATGTATATGGATATGTACATATGGGAGTACATCAACAGATGACGATGTATGTATGTACGTAGATACGCGCGTGAATTACCACCGGGAGCTAGATGGTTTGAATGAGGGTGTGTGAGATGTGTGTGTATTTAGTTTTTCCCCGAGTAACTCAAACGTCTGTTCGATTCAGATGTTAAAACAGAAGTGTCTTTTTTATTCATAATGTTTCTCTACCTTTTGTCTATCTTTGTGTGTCTGTTACAATCGAATTAATGCATGTGTGTATGTATGTTTTATGTATCATATGTATGTATGTTTTACTTATGTATGTTTTATGTATGCATGTTTTGTGTATGTATGTTTTGTGTATGTATGATCATCATATATAAATTATCAATCGTTCTGGGAACAGAAAAGAGTCGATGCCACGTCTTCTTTCCTGGGTCTCGTTCCCCAATTTAGTGACCAGGGTGTTGGGTTGGTAACTCCTCCCTCCCCAAAATGAAGCAAATGCGTTTAGAATGGGGTGTCGGGGTGGATGCCGCTGATTTTCCTTGTGACTTGGGCTTGTACATCGGACCGTCGTTGTCCACTTGTGATTCCAACGCAACACAAAAGGATCTAATGGTATGCTGAAAGCTTTATTTTTCTAGTTGTTTTTGTAGCATTTTATCAGTAACCATAGAACACATAGATCGGACAAACTCATGATTTTTTGATTGCAAACGTTAGCCTAGTCATGGAACCCCAGAGAACTTCGGGAAAACCCGAACGTTCGTACTCTCAATGAGAGCGTAAAGTGGGGAGAGGGCCAAGCAGCTACGAAAAAATTTCAGTCTAGCACAGACTACAGAACGACGAAGGCAGGCCTATGTCGCTTGTGATTTCGTTCTGCCTATGTACACTCGTCGGTACATGCTCAGGCTTCGTAGTATGTGTGTGACGTGAAGTTGTACAACATCGCATTTCAATATCTCGCTCGACTAAAATTTTTAATTTTCGACAAAACAGCGACAATGCGAATAGGATATGCCCCTGTCGAAAGAATATCAAGAAATATTGGCATCAGCTTTGTATGTATCTCTGTAGACATACATAGACAGAACGAAATCACAAGCGACATAGGCCTGCCTTCGTCGTTCTGCAATCAAAAAATCATGAGTTTGTCCCATCTATGTGTTCTATGGTTAGTGATTTTATGTTACAAAAAATTTTTTTTCCAAATGTTAAAACAAATGCTGTATATTGTTTACAATGCGTTTGGGTACAATGAATGACAAATGTAAAAAGCAAAGATTATACTAAGTATTATTTTGTTGTTCGCTTTATTTTAGATTTATGGATTTTTTGCAAGCGTGTGGTGATAAGTGTGTTACCATTATCTCGTAAGACTTTATGTTTAGAAAATCTTGGCGTTAACTTATTTCTACGGTTTTCTTTTCGAAATATGCTTTCATTAGTTGATAAGGGGGCTGCGGATTTCCGAGTTTCGTTAAGTTTATCAAGTTTGCTTTTAGTATTTTTATGTAAATCTCTTTTACCTCTTGGTATAATTTTGATTGAAAAAAATTTAATTTTTGTAAATTTTCATGATTAGTGTAATTGTTTGTTCAAATATAGGTGTGCGTCCAGTAAAAGTTCAAAAGGTGTGTATTTTGTAGATGAATGTATAGCGTTATTGTACGTGAGAAGTGTTTCCGAAAGAGTTTCCTCGTGTTTGTTAATCTGCTTATTTTTCTTTTTTAATTCTGTGATTATTCTATAGGTTTCAGTCAGTGTCGAATGTAATCGTTCTACTGGAGAGTTGCTGGATGACTGCTGGAAGGAAGTTATATGACATTGGATGTCGTATTGATTACAGAAATCTTTAAATATACTGCCAAAAAATTCCGCACCTTGGTCATAAACTATTTTTTTAGGGATTCCAAAAAGGCTGAAAAAATGTTTCATTGCGGTAACGACGTTTATGCAGGTCCTGTTGGGTATAGGGTAGGCACACGCAAATTTTGAAAACTTATCTATTAGTGTAAGATTATAGTTTTTGTTTATCGTGTATATGTCTATATGGACTATGTCCATTGGTTTGCAAGGAGTTTCTGGTACTTCAAAAGGTGGTTTCTGCGGCTGTCTATCGTATTTAAGTGTGAGGCAAATTTCACAACCCTTTATTATTTGCGCTATTTTGCTTTTCATATGTGGAAAGTAGACTTTTCTTTTAAGGTGCATTAATGTTTCATCAATACCCCTGTGATTGTTATTATTGTGATAATCATTGACTATTTTTTCTTGATCGGTCGTATTAGTGATATCGTCTAAAAGAGTTGTACACCTAAGTAATTTAAATAATTTATTGTGAGAAAAATGTTTAGAGAACACATGTAGTACTATTTGAAAAATACTCTCTGTTGTGTAAATTGCTAATGTCCTGTTAATCTTTAAAATTTTTTTTTAGAATGTCTAGTACAGTATCTGAGTTAAGTCTGGGTTCTGTGATGGTTCTCCTTAATTTGTTTTTAAAGGGAGTAGAAACCTGGTAAGAAGCAGGAGAACCTTCAGCTAAAACAATCTGCAAATTAAAATCGTTAAGTGGTTTTCGACAATTATTATGCTTGATGCAAGATTATACAGAGATGATGTTACTTTGTTATTTGAAAAATTTTCGACATCTATATTGTTAACGATAATATTTGCTTCGGGTCGGATACCACTCAGTGCATCTGCAACTACGTTCTGAGAGCCTTTTTTGTATTGAAATTCGTATTCGTATTCTAGTAATTGTAGTTTCCAACGGGCGACCTTGTCGTTGGTGGAAAATGGACCTCTGTTCCATGTTAATGGTTTGTGGTCTGAAACTAAAATAAATTTTTTTTCGAATAAGTAGGGTCTGAAGTGTTTTACTGCCCAATGGACTGCAAGCATTTCTTTTTCTGTAGCTGAATAACAGGTTTCTTCATCGGATAATGTGCGACTGGCGTAAGAAATAGGTTTGTCGCTTCCAGATAATTTTTGGGATAAAACAGCGCCGATGGCATAATTGCTTGCATCAGTAGTTAATATAAAGGGTTCTTTAAAGTTTGGGTAGGTCAATATTGGATTATTACAAAGTAATGTCTTACAGATTCAAAAGTTTTACAGTATTCTTCATCAATTGTTACTGCTTTTGTACCTTTTAATTGTTGTGTTAGTGGCTTTGTTATGCGGGCAAAGTCTTTAATAAATTTTCTATAATAGCCAAGGAGTCCTAGAATTTGTCTCCTGTTTTTTGGGATAGGGAACTCCTGAATGGATTTTATCTTATTTGGGTTAGGCTTAACCCCATCTTGAGTTACAATATGACCTAGAAAATTAACTTCTCTCCGAAGGAAGTTAGATTTTGCGATTTGTAGCTTAAGATTAGCGGATCTGAGTCTATCAAATACTTGCCTTATATCTATCAGGTGTTTTTGTAGAGATGGTGAAAAAATTATAATGTCGTCTAGGTATACTAAACAAATGGAACCTACTAGATCTCCAATGACATGGTCCATTACTCTTTGGAACGTCGCAGGTGCATTCTTCAACCCGAACGGCATACGGATGAATTCAAAGTGGCCACCTTCGACTGTAAAAGCTGTTTTGCTCCTATCTGCTTGGTTCATTTCAATCTGGTGAAATCCACTAGCTAAATCAAGAGTTGAGAAGTAATTAGATTTACCAAGTTGGTCTAAAATCTCATTTATATTTGGAATTGGTTAACGGTCTGAAATTGTTTTTTCGTTAAGTTTACGATAATCTAAAACTAATCTCCATTTCTGCGTTTCAGGGGAGTTCGATTTTTTTGGAACTACCCAAACAGGGGCGCTCCAAGGCGAATAACTGTTTTTAATTATGTTTTGCTTTAGCATTGAGTCTATTTGGTCTTTTACTTCTTTCTTTGAGGCGTAGGGGTATCGATATGATTTAACAAAGATTGGCGTGTCGTCAGTTGTGCGTATATAATGTTTAATATCGCTGGTAAATGTTAGTTTTTGATTGTCGTCATAAAAAAGATCTGTGTACTTGCTACAGAGTTGTATTAATGCAATTTTTTCTTCGGAATTTAGGTGATCGGTTTTTAATTTGGTAACGTATTTGTGGACATGTGGGAGACTTTGATTGTCCGAATTTATATTGTATATTTCAATATAGTGATTTTGATCATAGGGTATGGTTTCTAATGGCTGTTCTAAATATAATTGCTGATCTTCAAGTGAATTATTTACGATTACCATCTTGCTATATCCGTTAACAGAATTGTATAGACCTTCTGAAATCTCTAAGTGCTTATTATACATTGTCTGTTGAGAGTAGAAATTACCTTCCTCCATCCGGACCGGAAGGGTTATTAAAGATTTTGAAGAAGCTGGGATAATATGTACTTCGGTTACTGGGTTGACTTGTAAACAAATTTTTAATATGATTTTGGAGTTTCTAAACAAAAACTGCCCAGATTAATTTTGGCTTTTAACTTTCTAAGGACATCCATCCCAAGCAAACCTTTGAAATGTGGGTGAAAATCAAAAAGAAGTAAGTCTACCTTCATTTGTTCATTAAACTCTTTAAGAGATTGAATCGTGGTTTGCTTTTATGACGTGTTGGTTTAACACTGACTGTACAGTTATAGAATTATCAAGAGTTTTGCGATCGACATTGCTCACTATGGTTGGGCTTACAAATGAATTTGTGAAACCTGTATCTATTAAGAATTTTATGGGTTGAGTTGTAACGGAATTTATCCATATAAAAGGGAGTGTGGATCCGTGTGATTTTTTTTGTTAAGTACCCTGTTGGTTCTCTGAGGCAGTTTGGAAAAAATTTCCTGCGTCATTAATATTACAAAGTTCAGTTGAAGATTGTTGCTCATTGATATTGTGTAATTGGTTTCTAGTTGGGCCTGTTGAATTGAAAGGATTTACAGTTGAATTTCTATTATGGTAGTTGTTATAAGCCTGGTTGTTAATGTTAGGCTGAGAAATGGTTGAATTATTTTCTAAATAACTGGCTTCTATTGTTAGAATAGGGGTTGTTGTTTGGTTGATTTCGTATGTTTTGGGGGCGTAAGTATGGTGTTACCTGTGCTCGAAAATTCTGGCTAGTATTTGGTTTTTGCGAATAGAAGGTCTTTTCGACACGGCAATGTTCATAGGCTTCCTTGATATTTTGTGGGTTTTTTGATTTTATTAAAGTTTTAAGGGGTTCTCGTAGATTAATTAAAAAGGTATTCAAGCATATCTCGTCATATAATTTTGGTTTGTCAGTTGAGTTTTGATTTGTGTTTTGTAAAATGTCTGTCAATTGTGATCTTATTTTTAAAATACTATAAAATAGTTGACCTAATGACAAGCTATCGGGAAAGTTTTGTAAATCGCGAATAAGCATAGCTTCGCTTTTCTTGTTACCATAATGCTGTATGAAATCAGCCTTGATGTCATCCCAGGTGAGTGCAGTATTGGATATTTTTAAGGCGTCATTAGCTCTACCTACGATTTTGTTCCTGATGGCTCTTAACAGAAGGGAGCTGTATGGTGTCTGGTCAGTTCCTCTGATCAAACCGATGACTTCTTCCACATTGACAATGAAGTCTTGCAGTTTATTAGGGATGCCGTCAAAAGTAGGTAGCTCCTTGATAAAGGCAAGGATGTCAGTTGGATTTAAAGATGTTGGGTTGTTGGCTATGCTGCTTATTGTAGGCGTAACGTTTGGAGTCGATATAGTTGTGGGAAGTGACACTGAGGCATTTCCAGAATCCATTGCTACGTCGTTGGGTGAATGAACTGGATCTTCATAAATGAGTCTTGCCGTTCGTCTGGCAGATGTTCTTTTTGTGGCTGCTTGGAATGTAGATTTTTTTGGCATTTATGTTGACGTGATTTGTCGACGTGAGTGTTTCTAAATTCTGTAATGTTTTAAACATTATTATATTTATTTATATACATGTACATATATGTAACACCGACACACACATACATATATATGTCTATACATACATATATATGTATATACATACATATATATACATATACACACACACATACATATGCACTCACGTACACTAATATACATCTGTATTATTATCCTAATTATTTTTTTTTTTACTTATTTCTATATTTTTTTTTGTTGAGTGTTTTAAAATTCTGCAATGTTTTAAACATAATTATAATTGTCTATGCACATACACATTGTTCTATTCTTCTATTGTATTGTTCTTAATGTTCTTTTAAAATATTTTGTAACAAACCTTTATTACTTTAATTATGTATTAATAGTATATTGTTAATAGTAATTAATAGTATATTGTTCTTAAACTTGGTGTCACAACTTTAAACTGAACTTCGAATTTTATTAACGTCTTTGCAACTCGAGCTCACTTTTGTAAATGAGCCTACAATAAAACGTTACTACTTATGAATGCTTCGTTTGCCAATTGCAGCTCTGCTTAGCAGATCGATTTCACTAGAATGTGCCGCTTTGCCGCTTCGTCTGCCCATCGCAGCTCAGCTAGCTGATCAGTTTCGCCAGAAATTGCTAGCTTTTTAGCGTCGCGACGACGCGTCGTTTGTTCAGCGTGGTTCTGCTATCACATCGATTTCGCCCGAAATACAATACTAAGTATTGTGGTTTTGTAGCGTTTTGGCAATTCCGCCGAATTATGAAATTGAAAGCAGAATGAACGACAAACAATGTGTATTTCGTAAAAGAGATCTTGTAGCTTTGCAGCATATAAACATTTCCATTGAATTATAAGATTTACATATACAGATGTGTATATGCATCCATGTATATACATATTCCTCTTTTTTTTTTTTTTTTTTTTGTAAATATTGTAAGTTAAATTATGAATATTTTTTTTTTTTTTTTTTGTGGCGAATATTAACGTATGATTTCAGCCTACACTTTCACTAAAATAATTTTAATTTCACTTATGATTGACCTTTAGTTATCAGCAATTGATTCTGTAGGCCAATCTTCATGTGTGTAACATGTATGTAAATACTGTAAGGTAAATATTTTTTTTTTTTTTTTTTTTTTTTTGTGTTGGGTGATTGGTTTTGCCATGTAAACGATTATCAACAATTGATTCCGTTCCAATTACCAATGCTTTTAAGACATAGTTCTCAATGTGAACATAAGTAGGTCTATTCCTGACCCAGCCGCGCCAATTACCACCGGGAGCTAGATGGTTTGAATGAGGGTGTGTGAGATGTGTGTGTATTTAGTTTTTCCCCGAGTAACTCAAACGTCTGTTCGATTCAGATGTTAAAACAGAAGTGTCTTTTTTATTCATAATGTTTCTCTACCTTTTGTCTATCTTTGTGTGTCTGTTACCATCGAATTAATGCATGTGTGTATGTATGTAACGAGGTTGAGACCCCAAATGTAACGAGGTTGAGACCCCAAATGTAATGGTTTTATTTGTATAAAAACAAATAGAGAGTTTTAATGCTATATCAGTTTACAAAAACATATTAGTTCAATAGGGTTCAGAAATTAGGCTTAATTAAATACAACATTTTAAAGCGACTTGATTCTTCTACTTATTTCACCGACGACTTTCGGCTTCACTCCCAAACCACTTTTCACCGACGATGCTACTTCTCGACTCCCCGCCGACTTTCTGCCTCTTCTCTTATTCGCCAGGGCTACAAAAACGACCAGCAACCCAGCACACATCTTACATTCGGCCATCCTGATCTTAGTCATCCGACCCCGATGACAACTCGTCCGAATCCTGGTTGTTCGGCCAATACTTCATATTGTCTGAGCTAGTAGCTGTGAGCATTGGCCCCTCGACATCTGCTGCTGCTTTCTTAACATCGTATCTTCCGCATCGTTTAGCTGCTATAACCTCGTACGGTCCAAGATATTCACTCGCAAGCTTGCGACCCGCAACAAACTGTGTACGCCGAATCGCTACCAAATCTCCAACTTTATATACGTTATCCATCTTGCGTTTTGAATCATATTGTTTCTTGTATGCTTCCTGGGCCGTTTCCCGTTTGGCAGCAGCTCTCATCGACTGTCTCTCTTCATCGAATTTATCGCATACTTCCTCCTGTAACAACTTAAGAATCCGATTCTCTGGCCCATTGTTCATTTGAACACCCAGCATTAGTTCAAATGGTGATCTTTTCGTGGATACATTGACATGAGAATTAATAGCTCTTTGCACATTTGGCACATACTTAAACCATTTAGCCGGTTCATCCGCAGACAGCTTGGAAATAATCGTAATGATAGATCTGTTTACACGTTCGATCTGACCGTTGCCTCTTGGAACGCCCGTTGTTGTCCAAACATGGTGAATTCCGTTGACTTAATATATTCCTCGAAATCTTTAGCTATAAACGCAGATCCTCTGTCACTGATAATCCGAACAGCGTTACCAAATATAGCAGACCACTCTTTTAACTTTCGTAGTACTTCCTCGCAACTTGTTGTTTTTGTTGGATATAACCAAACAAATTTCGTGAAGGCGTCGACCATGGCAAATATATATTTATATTGCTTTGATGTCGCATCTAAAGGCCCAAGATGATCCACATGTATCGTTTCTAAAGGTCTATCTCCTTTGTCTATCACCTGCATCAATCCTTCCTTTTTGCCAAACTTTTTGTTATAAATTATGCATTTGACGCAGTTATTTATAATTCTGGCAACTTTTGACTCTAAATGCGGTATCCAATAAGACTGCTGAACTGCATGCATTGTCTTTTGCATCGCATAGTGACCAACATTGTGAGCTTCAACAATGATCTCTTTTTCCATTTGTTTCGGGACAACCAAAAGTTCATTACCGCCAACCGTTTTGTATAAAAGACCGCCTTTTAATTTAAAATCTTCATAGGGTTGATTTTGCAACAATTCAATCAGAGCCTTTGACATTGTATCCTCTTGCTGAGCTTTTTTAAATCGTGCCGACGTTTCCGATCGTATAATCATAATTCCTTGTGGATAGCGGCTGAGACAATCCACATGTTTAAGTCTCTCTCCAGCTCTATGTTCCACATCGAAGTTAAAATCCTGCAAATAGACAATCCATCGCGCCACGTCTCTAGGAACATCCTTCTTGTTTATTGTCTGCTTGAAGGCTGCGCAATCAATAACAACTTTAAATTTGATGCCCAAAACGTATTGTCTAAACTTTTGGCAGGCAAGGTATATATGCTTTCGCTTCCAAAATGTAGCTATGCTGTCGAGCCTCAGTTTCCGAAGACTTTTTGCTCCAAAACCACACTGGATGCAACTGGCCATCCTTCCATTGCAATAATGCTGCTCCAAATCCCATTTTTGACGCGTCTGTGTGAATTTCTGTGTTGGCATTGCGATCATACAGTTTCAGTACTGGTTCGACAGTGAGAGCTCTTTTTAATTCTTCAAATGCCTTGAGTGCAACCGCATCCATCCTAAAATCAACGTCTTTACGCAAAAGATCAGTCAATGGTCGAGCAATAATTGAATACCCCTTAATAAACTTGCGAAAAAATCCAGTTAAGCCCAGAAATGCTTGAATTGCCTTTATATTTTCTGGTACTTTAAACTTGCTGACAGCTTTAGTCTTCTCTTGTCCTGGCTTAATTTGTCCATCGTAGATCGTATGGCCCAAAAAATCAACAGTGGTTTTTAGAAAGTGACACTTCTTCCATTTAATTTTAAGTCCAAACGCTGCTGCTGTGTCAAAAACTTTCTTCATCTTATGGAGACATTCTTCTGCTGTCGTTGCATGGATTATAATATCATCCATATACAGATCCAGCACGTCAGCATTTAACAACGGTTGAAAAACATTTGTCACATATCGGATAAATACTGCAGGTGAATTACAGAATCCAAACGGAGCTTTGTTGAATTCGAATAATCCCTCCTTGGTCACAAATGCTGTGTATTTTCTACTTGTTTCTTCAATCGGCACGTGAAAAAATCCGTTCTCTAAGTCCATGACAGTAAAAAACTTTGCGGCCTGCAGCTTCTCTAGGACATCGTCAATTATCGGAACCGGAAACCCATCCTTCAACACCATACTGTTTAGCTTTCGAAAATCCACGCAGATTCTATAGCAGCCATCTTTCTTTTTCACCACAACGACTCGACTGGCAAAATTGGATGACGATCGGCGAACGATTCCAGCATTGAGCCATTCGTCGACTTGTTGCTTCACTGCTGCAGCTTCAATAGGCGGCAGACGACTTGGTGCTTGGCGAAACGGCAAGATAACACCATCTGGGACGATCTGTAGACTAACTGCATCAGTTGATTCTGCTACTAGCCCTGCAGCATTCTGGGTTCTCTCTTCAACGTTTGGGTATTCAACGGCCTTGTAGTCGTTGATCATTGCTCGCACATCATTTTCGAAATCTGAGGGTACATCTATATCAGAATCGGTTTCTTGTACATTAAAATACTTAACTGATTATCCTCAGAAGTTTTATCCCCAGCAGGGGATAAAACTTATATCCTGCTTCCGACGACGTAACGAAGAACTTCTCCATAAAGTCATAGCCGAGTGCAACATCATACGGCACATCTTCGTTTGCGACCACAACAAATTTTTGGACTGTCTGGACGTCGTCCACCTTGACCTCAGCTTGAAAAGTACCAAGCGGATGAGTAACTTTTCCGCCTAGACCAACCAAATTCTTGACAGCTTTCTGCAGACTTTTAACTCCAATCTTTTGTACAGCGCTTCTGGACACCAAAGACACATCCGCTCCTGTGTCAACCAAAGCGTTAATGTTGCAACCTTTTATGTCCACTTCCTTTATGCGTTTTGGATTTTGTACTACACCAATGTTTGCAGTCTCCATGCGCTTTGAATTATACACTGCATCAATACTCGCAATCTTTGGACAGTTCTTTGAGATATGACCTTCACCATTGCAGCGAAAACATTTTGTTGTCACATTGCACTCCTTTCTAAGATGCTCGCTCGATCCGCAGTTAAAGCAACGAGGCTTTTTCTCGTAGTTTCTCTGGCTAACTTTCTTCAGACCTTGTGGCACATCGGTCTTTGCCATTTCCATTGCGTGCTGATAGATTTCATATTTTTCTCGTAGCTCTCTGAATGACTGGGCGCAATATAAGTTGATCTTTAAGTCGTTCTTCATGTTTAAACCGTCTACTATATAGCGCAGTATCGATTTCATATCTATATTGCCTTCTGCTGCGATTGACTTCATATGAAACATGTACTCTCGAAAGGTTTCCTCTTTCTGCATCTTACGCTCACCTAGCTTCTGATGTATATTAGCGCTACATACGTCGTCCATGCCAAATTCGTTTTCCAACTGGTCACGAAGATCATCATAACTGCGAACTGGAGTTGAATCTAAAAATAACTTTGCAACTTTAGTCATTTTAGATCGTGCCTGAACATATTTTTGCTTCATAGTTAGTCCATAGGCCTCAGCATTCAGTTCAAAATTATTGAACCACATCTCCACAGGCATACTTTGTCCATCATAGTCGGGTACCACTTTAGCAAAATCGTCTGCTTGAATGCCTGCGTCACCCTGTTTCACTTCGTCAGCTTCTATTTTCAGCGTCAGCAACTGTATCAAATTTTTCAACATCGTGTTGTTCTCTTCTTCCATATTGCTCTCTTTCGTGTTCTCTTCTCGTTTTTCGACCAAATCCAGCATCAACGCTTCGCGTACTTCTCTGGCTCTTGTTATGCATCCAACTTCTTGTTTCTCTTCTTGTATTTGAATTTCGTCAGCTTTTTCCAAGGTCTCGTTTTGTCGCGACATTTCGGCGCCCGCGCGTTTTTTCTCAGTGTTTTTTGCCGGCGTACGCTTCGTTTTCGTCATAACCGATTTTGTTCAACAACAACAACTCTTTTAATTTTCAACTGTTCTCGGGAATTTTCCAATAGCAACTTACAACTTTAAATGATTTTTACCAACTTTTAAAAACCATTTCACAACTTAATCGCTGATTGTCTTTACATTCACCGACAGCACGAAGACGAACCCATAAATGTAACGGAATGTAATTTTCCAATAGCAACTTACAACTTTAAATGATTTTTACCAACTTTTAAAAACCATTTCACAACTTAAGCACTGATTGTCTTCATATTAACCGATAGCACGAAGGTTGAGCCCCCAAATGTAACGAGGTTGAGACCCCAAATGTAACGAGGTTGAGACCCCAAATGTAATGGTTTTATTTGTATAAAAACAAATAGAGAGTTTTAATGCTATATCAGTTTACAAAAACATATTAGTTCAATAGGGTTCAGAAATTAGGCTTAATTAAATACAACATTTTAAAGCGACTTGATTCTTCTACTTATTTCACCGACGACTTTCGGCTTCACTCCCAGACCACTTTTCACCGACGATGCTACTTCTCGACTCCCGCCGACTTTCTGCCTCTTCTCTTATTCGCCAGGGCTACAAAAACGACCAGCAACCCAGCACACATCTTACATGTATGTTTTATGTATCATATGTATGTATGTTTTATGTATGTATGTTTTATGTATGTGTGTTTTGTGTATGTATGTTTTGTGTATGTATGATCATCATATATAAATTATCAATCGTTCTGGGAACAGAAAAGAGTCGATGCCACGTCTTCTTTCCTGGGTCTCGTTCCCCAATTTTGTGACCAGGGTGTTGGGTTGGTAACTCGTGCGGAAATTAGTTTGGCATTAAAAAAAATTATTCCAACACATAAGAAAACGCGGTGAACACTTTGATTATTATTTTTTTCCTATTTTTTATAACACTTTAATATTTTTTTGTTTTTTAAACTTTTACGCGGACTTGGCAAACAGCTGTGGAAATTACATGTACATGTGAATGCATATGTAAAAAAAGTGGATTTGGACAAGTGCGAGGAAAAAACATAAATAAAAATGGATAATCTTGGAATGTAAAACGAGAACGTTGGACAAACACGCTAAGGATTAGGAACTACCATGTAACCTTGGAACAGGTCAGGTATGTACATACAATATGTAAAAGTGTGTAGGTCGCTATGGAGAAGCGGCAAAACCTCAGACTTTTATTAGTATGTAGGGGCAAATGAAATGAATAATGAAATTTTTGTACTTATCAGGAATTCTGCCGATGCAAGCTGGAGGAGCGGAAGGAGATCCGGCTCGAAGGACCAATGTTTGTGGAGGGGCGGAAGGACCCGACTAAGCCTCAAGTGGTTGGCGGGTGGCAATGTCTTCAGGGTCTGGTACGTGAGTAGAATGATTAAAACGCGCGAAAAACTTCGTTTTAATTCTATGTTTGATTTATTTCTTGGTATATCCCGACACACACGAGAATGTTACGGGTGTTCGGGTGAAAATCTCGATTCGTAATAAATGGCGATGCCCATTGGAAAAACCAAGTCACTCCTCCTGGTGTGACCGTAGATGCCGAGGATCAAAAACCCTCCTCACTCCTCACTGCTCTTCGCCGCTCACTGGCGGCGCTTCACCCGGTGGCGTGAACAATGTTTTTATGATTTATATCACAACAAAAAATGTGAAGGCAGAAGTTAATAAGTCTATTTTGCGTCTATATTTTATTTATGTTTTTGTAAAGGCATAAAAAATGAATCCAATCAAAAATCATCAAAAGACCTATAACGTTAGACAAAAATAATTATTGAAAATGCAAAAAAAATGAAAACCCGTAACTAGTTTCGGACGGGGGTTGAATCAGCGTTCTTATAAGTCACCAAAGCTATAACTTTAAAGCCGATTTATTAGGAAAATGTAGAATAGTGCGCCGAAATATTTCACACAGCTTCAAATGACGGGGTATTCTACAACATATCCAAAATTCATACAAATCGGTGATGCGCATACATGAAGTTCCCCTTGTAAGACATATAAGAATTTTCAAACTAATTACAATGAACCAAACATAATTGTAACATGGAATTTACCAAAAACTAAACTTAATAAAATTTGCGTTAACAACGAATTAATAATAGAAGGCAATAACATAATAGAAATTTACGATAGTGCCTTACAACTAAACGAAATATATTGATATAATTTATTATTGAATAAATTAATTGCTTGACTATAGCCAAAGAATTACTTTCATTCGTTGCAAAGGACGGACGTGTTTTTTTTTGCGCTTATCAACTTTTTTTTTTTCTCGCGATTAAATACTTTTATATAACTCTTAAATTATCGGTTTAATTAATAATAATTTCAACATCCGAATTTTATTTTCATTTCGCGAATTCTTGCTATCGCTCTTGATTAAATTTAAATAAAATCAAAACTTACAACAATACTTGCATTAGCGGTGTTATTGTTTAGCTTATCTCTTTTGCTTTTGTGTCTTTACCATTTTAACTAACTCTCGCGCTCTTGCGTACAAATTGTTGTTGCATGTGTTCAATTTGACGCGCTCTCCCGCTCTTTCCTATTCTTGATTGATTTGCGCTCTCGTCTTTTGCCTACCCCTGACTCTGTGATACGTGTTTTTGTTTTTGTGTTTTCATTTCTTTTTATTCTTTAGTTGTGAAGGCTAACTCTGCACGTCAACCCTTGTGTCAGAACTGGTCAGTATATTCTTATACACAGATTTTTTACCTTTAGAATTTTTATTTTTTATTTTTTTGTATTTCCTTTTGTAATTAAATTAAACTTTTTGATAAAATGGTTGTCTGCTCAAAAAATAATTGCATAGTTGCCACTAATGCGGTTGACTCCCATGATTATATTTTTTGTTGGTTGTGTAACAATGCGGTTCACGTTAAGTGTGCAGGTTACACAGGCAGAATCAAGGAGTCTATTGCTTAAGGTAATGGCTTAAAATATGGATGTGATGCTTGCCGGGAGGTCGAGAATGAGATGCGCTCTTTCATGAGGCGGACTTGAGATAGTTTTGACACTTTAAGGGTAGGTTTTAATAAACTCCAAGCGGAGTTTACTGCGGTGGAGACTCAGTTCAGA
The DNA here is from genome assembly GCF_018902025.1 of Drosophila willistoni. Taxonomy (NCBI): domain Eukaryota; kingdom Metazoa; phylum Arthropoda; class Insecta; order Diptera; family Drosophilidae; genus Drosophila; species Drosophila willistoni. Next base: position 94,256 of record NW_025814515.1, on the reverse strand, counting down.
AGTTTATCGCTTATGAATGAGTCTCCGAAACGTAAAAGGACCAGTCCTTGGGGTGTGTCTGTATCTGTAGATCCGCCAGCGTCTCTTATCGTCCCCGACCGGTCTCATGCACCGTCCACTCCTAATGTACAGCAATTGATATCGTTTAAGAGCCCGGTTGTGAATGCTATTAGTAATGAAATACCGGTATCACCTGGGAATGATCTCTTAAAAACGATGCCTATTGTAGTGCCCGATGTGTCTGGGCAATTACCAATTCCAATGGAAATTGCCGATAGTTTTAAAAGTATCGAGGGCCCCGTAGAGAAGTTGACTGCTGCAGTGGGTGACTTGTCCAACGTTATTGCTGCGGCTGACGCTTCGGGACCGCGGCCTCTCGTTGGCATACCACCAAAGAAACATATATTTGTTTCTAGGCTAGACCCTGTTGTCACATCTGATGATGTAATAGCCTATATTCGGAAGAAAGTTAACGTCTCGAATATTGCGGTGGAGAAGTTTTAATTTTCTTATTCTCGGGACATTTCGTCCTTTAAAATTAGTGTTTCTGCCAATACCTTCGACACTATATGTCGAGAAGATTTTTGGCCGAAACATATAATAGTTAAGGAATATACTGTAAAAAAGAAAAATCGGCAACCGATTCGCCCGTTTTTTCGCAACAACAACAACTAATACTATTCCTGCCACATCAGCATCTGCTGGTGTGTCAAAAAACTAGCTTCGTCCCTTAACCAGAACGTTAAGAGGACTGAAATCTAAACTTCCTAATCTCTATGTAGATAGTCTTTCTTTTGAGCATAACATTCTAGCTTTCTCAGAGACGTGGCTAAAACCTGATATTGCTGATGCATCGGTTTTTTCCACAAACTTTTCTATTTTCAGACGTGACCGGATTTCTCGCATAGGTGGTGGCGTTCTGATAGCTGTTGATGCTGCTTTATCATCTGAAATGATTCAATTTTCTAGTACCCAGGAGATTGAGTTTGTCGGTGTTAAAGTAAATTTTAAATCTTTTAATTCTTTCATTACTTGTTCCTATATTCCACTATTGTCAGACATGGTGGTATATTTAAATCATTTAGAGGCAATTCATTCAATTCAGACATGCTCATAGTTGTAGGTGGTTTTAATTTACCCGCTTTAGCATGGTCACCAACAGATGAATGTATTATGTTGCTGCCCTCTTTGTCACATGACTTTATTGATGGCCTTCTAGGCTTATCTTTATCCCAAGTCAATCCTGTCTTAAATTCTAATGGAAAATCGTTAGATCTTATTTTTGTATTGGATTCTTCTTATTGTGAGGTTTCTAGGATCGAACCATTTGTTCTTCCAGAAGACAAAATTCATCCTACATTAAATTTAAAAATTGATTTGCCCTTGCTTTCCCCATTAATTGGTTCAAATGAGTTACCTCTAACTAGGTGCTTTCGTAAGACTGACTTTGCCTGCCTTAATGAAAGCATTGCTACTACAGATTGGTCTTATCTGTACAATTGTAGTGATATGAACTCAGCTGTTCGTTTTTTCTATGATACTCTGAATTCACTCTTTGATATTTGTGTGCCTCTTGGTAGGCTGGAGCGGCTTAACAAACCTCCATGGTTCTCTCGTGAGCTATCCAATTTGAAAAATGTGAAGACACGATATTATAAGAAGTTTCAAAAAACACGTCGTTCATCAGATTATGCTCTGTATACAGTCGCTCGTTCAAAATTCATGATGCTTAATACACAATGCTATAAGAATTATCTTCAGTGGTGTAAGCTTCAGTTTTCTTGTGACCCTAAACAATTTTATAATTTTGTTAATTCTAAACGTAAGACCTCTGTGCACCCATCTTTTTTGTCTTTTCAAAATAAAAAAGCGAGCAATGATCAGGCAATTGCTGATATGTTTGCGAGTTTTTTCAAAACAACTTATTCCTCAACGGAATATCGAGCAAGTCCGTATCCTTCATTCATTTAAAAAAGTCTAAATGCATTTTCAATCCAGTGATTGATGAAAGTTCTATTCTTAGCGAACTTAAATTAGTAAAACCGGTTTATTCTCCGAGGTCTTCCTGGATCTGTGCAAACGCATTATGTAAACCCATTTTAAAATTGTTTCTATTGTCTGTCAAATCTTCCTCTTTTCCATCTATTTGGAAGGAGTCGTATATCATTCCTCTGCATAAAAATGGCAAAAAGTCCGAAGCCTCTAACTATAGGGGTATCTCAAAATTGTCCGCTATTCCGAAAGCTTTTGAGAAAATTATAACTTCTCAATTGCAACATTTTTGCAGCTCTATTATTTCGCCATCCCAACATGGGTTTGTGAAACGTAGATCTACAACCACTAACCTTTTAGAATTTACATTAATAATTATCAAGGGGTTCAAAAATGGTAAACAAACTGATGTCATATACACTGACTTCAGCAAAGCCTTTGATTCCGTTAATAATACCCTATTACTTTCTAAGCTGAGCGACATTGGGTGTCCACCCCTTTTCCTTTCTTGGGTTCGAGAATATTTAACAAATAGAAAACAGAAGGTACTTTTTAAGTCTTCTTTTTCCGTTTCCATTCCTGTGACGTCTGGTGTACCTCAAGGTAGTCATCTTGGCCCTCTGCTCTTCACACTATTTATTAACGATCTTCCATCAGTCATTGTTTATTCGCGTGTGCTTATGTATGCTGACGATGTCAAGCTTTGTCTTACTTATAAAGATACAGATTCATTTAGTCGGCTACAAGCTGATCTTAAAAACTTTCAATCCTGGTGCCAGTTTAATCTATTAAATCTTAACACTACCAAATGTAAGGTGATGACTTTTTTTCGTAACTCTCCTCAACTGATCACTTATTTTCTAAACAACAGCCCTTTAGAACGTCTGAATAATATGAATGATTTGCGCGTACTTATGGACCATAAGTTAAATTTTAACACCCATATTTCCACCACGGTCGCAAAGGCCAAAAGTGTCCTGGGTTTCATTAAAAGATGGTCAAAAGAATTTGATGACCCCTATACAACTAAAGTTCTTTTTACTTCGCTTGTCCGTCCTATTTTAGAGTATGGATCTTGCATTTGGTCACCTCAATATGAGTCGCACCAGATTAGACTAGAATCCGTTCAAAAGCAGTTCTTGCTATTTGCTCTCTTGGACTCGCGCGTAACAGGCTTTGTCCTGGTGTCGTAGGGGCCACTTGAACGTACTGCGCATAGTATCGTCAACGTCTGCTAAAGCACTTATGTAACAAACAATATCACCAGGCTAGAACCTATTTCCTTTATCCAAACGAAAGAGATAAGTAACGAACATGCGAAATATTATACTGCATTTCAAACTATTACATTAACCACTTTTATACTTTTATACTTATAAACAAAATTGATACTCCAATATTTACAGCTGAGAAAAACCCCTCGTAATATCCCAATGTATCCGCCTGAGGACAGGCTTTTCTTTTTATGATGGGGGAGTCATATATCCAACTTTAATACCCTAAACCTTATAAACTTTTCGCCCCCTAAAATCAAACTTTAAAGTAAACATCCGTTTTTTATAATAAACAATTGGGCACTTGCAATAACAATTGTCCCCCTAAAAGTCAAAAGCGTGAGAACGCTAATTAAGCATTAAAATTCTGGCCAATCAAATCCGTTTAATCGAACACTTGCAATAATAATTGTCCCCCTAAAAGTCAAAAGCGTGAGAACGCTAATTCAGCATTAAATTCGGGCCAATCAAATCACAATCAATCAAAAATCAATTCAACTCAACAAAACAATATCTTTTTTTTCCTATCTGGAAATACCAGATATATAAATATATACTCTTTCTTCCCGATGTTTCACTTTACCTCCAACGGGAGATCCTGCCGGGGGACATGAATTTATTTCTTGAGTCTTGTGGTTGTGTTTGTTTGGAATTGCGATGAATTTTTTTTTTACATTTACCTTTCTTCTTCTCCCAACGCTGTTCAAAACCTGTGGCATCTATTGTTGTTGCCTCTAAAGATTTATATTTTTTCGATTCGGTGCATCCCGAGACGATCCAACCAAATTGAGCGTTTTGGCCTAGTATCAATTTTTGTAACTCCCACTTTTAAGATTTTGGCATATACGTATACCCCCATTATTATATCAACCTTAGCAGGTTTATTTTGACATATTCACGCTTACCCTTTTTAATGGAAGAGCTTTCATTAACTTTGGCAACACAATTGTCTCAACCTTACGATGTCCTTGCCAGGGATTTCACGTCTTTACATCTATTTCTACCTTATATTTTGATTTTTTGGCTTTAATTGAGGACACGCTACTTATTTCTGTATATTGTTTAATTCTATGTAACTTGAATATTCAGACAAAATTGTGCTCTGTGACCCATTATCAATAAGGGCTCTTAGAGTCTTTTATCCTCCATTTCCATTTTTTACTTGTATTACAGCTGTGGCCAACAGTGTTGGTTGTGCCGTTACACATGTATTCATTCTCTCCTGGTTTTCTTGAAAATGGAGTAGAGAATGGTATCCTTTACTGCTCAATTAACAGACCATTTCATTAGAGCATCCTTTATTGCTTGAATGGTTCAAGCATCTTGTACAAAGCTGTACTTTTTTGGCCATTTCAAACCTTTCAATAGGTGTCAAACCTAGAAATTCATAGCAACGATGTGCTCTGTGCCCGGAAACTTTGCAAATCGGATATTTATCTTCGAATATCTTGGCACTTAGCGAACAATATCTTTGCAGTTGGATCTGCCTTGTTTTTCTAATCTCACTCTCATACGATTGTAGAGTCTCTCTGTTAAATTTCCTTAGCAGCAGTTGAACGAATATTACAACTTCATCGGACAAATTTGCTTTAATTTTAATTAAGTGTATTAACTCATTAATTTTGGCAATCAATCCCTTTACACTTTTTGTGGATTCATTGTTGATCATCGGTAAATCAACTATCCGACCTTATTGTTCGGAAAATACCCTCTGATTATTTTCATACCAAGCGGCACTATAATTGTCAGCTGAACCTGACAGCAAATGAACTACCATGGTCCTTTCTTCGCCCTTTAACGCGGATTTTAAATAATTTCCAGACTTAAAGCCTCTATTTTTTCAATTAATTCCGCAAATAATTTCAAAAACAGATCCCATTCTTTATGTTCTCCACAAAATGTGGCTACCTGTATTTTTGGCAACATCGGTAGTTCGCCTCTCCCGGTAACATTCTCAACTTTCAAATTTTTCTGATCGTTCATTATACCCTTGCAAAAAGGGTATATTAATTTTGGTCAAAAGTGTGCAACGCATAGAAGGAAGCATCTCCGACCATATAAAGTATATATATTCTTGATCAGCACGACGAGACGAGTTCAAATAGCCATGTCCGTCCGTCCGTCCGTCCGTCCGTCCGTCTGGATCAACGCAAACTCCTCCTAGACCGTTGAAGCTACAGAGCTGAAATTTTGCATGTAGGCTTGTATATACTGCAGGCGTTGTATATCTCGGATTCAGCCGGATCGGATCACTATATCATATAGCTCCCATACAAATGGCAAAGTCACGAACAGTGACTTTCCTCAATAACTTCGTTATTTTCTTAGCTATTGTCGTGAAATTTAATATTGGTAAGTTAATTACAGATATAAACGACTATGCCAAGTTTGATCAAGATCGGGTGACTATATCATATAGCTCCCATAGGAACGATCTTTCGAAAACAGTGACTTTTATCAATAACTTCGTTACTTTTAATGCGATTGCTTTCAAATTAATTGTTTGTCAGTTTAATATATCTGGTAATGACTGTGCCAAATTTGATAAGGATCGGGTAACTATATCATATAGCTCCCATAGGAACAATCGGTGGAAAACAGTGACTTTGATCAATATCTTCGTTATTTCCTATGTAGGCCATTCTTTCGCAAACATTAGCCTTTTTAGCTTAAACGTTTTTCCACTTTGATGGCTATAGGTAAGGAAAGAGTTACCAAAAAAATTGCAAGGGTATACAAACTTTGACGCGGTCGAAGTTAGCCCCGGCCCTCTGGTTATATTTTTCATTTCTAACATTGATACTGAATTCCGGACATCGTATTCTAAATCATCCATAGCATAAATAATTGATCTTATTAACACATATGCATACATGTTTCTGTTAAATTATCTATAGTGCGCAAATCTTTCGGGTTCTATCCATAAATATCTCCTGGTTACCATTGGCGTTTTTATTACTGGAGGCTTTAGTATTTTTTTTGTTGTTATTGATATTTGCTAAAGTGGTGAGAATCGAAATTTAGGTAACCAGCTGAAAAAAGAATGACCTAAGTGGCAAGACCACACAGTTGATCGGTTTGTTTTACATTGCTTTACATTATTTTTCTATAAATGGAGTTTGGATAAAACAATTAGGAAAATAAGGCAAAAGAGACTTATTGTGCAGCGTGGTTCTTGGAAAAGTGTTCTTTCTTTCCTCCACGTGAATTCCAACTGATCGGACGTATTTGTCCAAAGTGTTAAATAAACCAATAGGGGAGTGCACCATAAACCCTACGCGTGTGCGAAAATAAAGGTTTATACGTGTGTATATCTGTTCAAGAGATTAATGTAAGTTAATTTCATTGCAATAATTCTCGAATTATTGTACATTTAACTTATGCATTTTCTTTTTAACAGCATCGGAAATAGTTTCCATCAAGTATTGGCAATTTTTCTATTAATTCGCCTTGCATGACATTTTCTTTGAGACACCTGTCTTCGGCAAGTTTGCCCCCAGCAGTATCAAAATTGTTATGAGTGAACTGATTGCATCAGTCAACGGCTGAACCGACGATCGATTGTGGAAATCCGAGAGTAAATATATTTAACTTTTGACTCGGAAGGTAGTAAGGGTAAATAAAAGATAAATTTCCCAAAATAGTATTGTGATTTATACAGTGTTATTCTATAATAACACTGTATTTGTATCTATATACGGCGTTAACGAAGCAAAGTGAAAATTTCGAATGTTGAGTCATTTATCATTGTCCACATCGCACTTTCGCTTATCCTGCCTCACATGTAATCCAGACCATACCAGCAGAACACGTGTAGGATTCCAAAAATAGAAGGATGTACGAAACCTAACCTTTTTCCCAATGTTAGCCTAACCTAAACATGAAGGACGACCAGTAGAAGGATGTATTAAAATCTAACCTTTCAACGAACAAAACGTAACCTCACTCAACAAGTTATGTAGATGAGAAGAGCATTTTAGAATTATTTTCAAGTACAACTAAGGCGTATAATTTGCTAAGGGAGATCTTTTATTCGTCTTCGGAACGGACGAAATAACCAGGATTAAGTGAAATGAGTCAACATAAGGCTCGACCGTAGTTTAGAATCAACTTTTACTTAAGTTTACATTGAATTTTTTTTTTTTTTTGTTTGTTGGCTACATGGTTCAATTTTAAAGGAAATGGAATTCAATGGCAGTATATATTTTCGTCAGTTAATAATTTTCATTTTTCAGAATTTGAGTATGCATGTAAATTCACAATGTAACTAGCTTTAGCTCTATTTGGAATATGTAAACCTTCCTATTTTCAACAGCGACAACAACACAACGAAAGATTTTTCTGCGTGGGAAAAATTAACAAGCTGTGAGTGTATCAAAACCAATTTTTCTTAAATTTTTATAAATTTATCTGATAAAATGAATTTATTCGGGTGAGCATTAGCATTTAATAAATTGTCAATGGACTTATATAGATAAAAGTTGTAGAGAATGAGATTGGTGATATTAGCGTAATCAAGCCGCTTAAATGTATAATTTTTTTTCTTTTCTTTTTTTTTTGACTGAAATGTGAAATTATGAATATTAAATAGTAAAGTAATCATTAGTATTTGTATCCTGTATATTTATCCGTTCTGCCTCCATCTTATTGAGCAAAAGGATCGCAGTGTCACTAATCTTTGTGCTTTGCAGACCTATGTCGACAGTTACAGGGTGAAAACCAGGAACCTTAGACTGCTCCTTTATTTTATCGATATATATGTGTAGGTATCTTTTACATATATAAGACGGGATGTTCCAATTTTTTTTTGGGATTTTGTCATGTGTCCGTTTTTATTACAAAGATCGCATTCCCACGCCCTCTACTTTCCCTTCAGTACCAAATTGTCGCCGTTGACAATGTCGCCCAATTGTCCGAGCCACTGACGTCGGCAGAGAAAAATTCTGCCAGCGCTTTTCATGCTGAGGTTAGCCGACGGCACCCGAACGTATAATAATTTCGTCATCGAAACCCAATCGGCTGCCGAAAAAAAACTTAGGAAAAAAATTTTTCTCAATCGAAAAGAATAATGTTTGTTACTATGATTTTTGTATACATATTCATTTTATAATTACACATTGATTGTTGACATACAGGTTTGATTTGCCGGCTGTGCCTATTATACTCTGCGTTTTTGGCACGCGACAAAGCGGAAAACGGAAAGCAATTACCGACAAAGTAACTCAACATTGTTGTTGTTGCTAAGCGGCATTTTCGTTCGTCTAGCTTGTTTATAATTAGTCGCAGTTTTTTTGTGATATCAAAAATTAATAAATTTAATTAAGTGTTTTCAATAGAAAAAAAGGTAAGTGTTATTTAAATATAAATTTAAATATATATGTATGAATATATAAATAGTGATTTTGTTGGCAAAAAGTGTTTTCTTTGATGCACAACACTATGTGTTTATAGTGTTTATAAACATAAAAAAAAACAAAAAATTAATAAAGTTGTTTATAATTGCATTTAAATCGTTAATATTAAATGCAAGAAACAAAACTAAAAGAAAGAAAGAAACAAACAAAGTGAAAAAAAGAAAGTTCCAGAAAGTGCTAGGAACAGAAAAACCAATTCTGCCAACAAAATTGCTTCAATGTACCATAAACCGTACCGTAAAATTTTTTTCTACAATTTTTCTATCAGTATCAGTATGTAAAGTTTACATAATATAATAATAATAAAATATTTTATACTATTTTTCTTTATTTTCTATAGAAATTTTAAATATTTTAAAAAATTTTACAATATTTTTCTTTATTTTCTATAGAAATTTTAATTATTTTGAAAAATTTTACAATATTATTCTTTATTTTCTATAGAAATTTTAAATATTTTAAAAAATTTTACAATGTTTTTCTTTATTTTCTATAGAAATTTTTAATATTTTAAAAAATTTTACAATTATATAATATTTAAAAAAAAATTATTAAAAAATAAAAAAATAGTTTCCACCGGGGGTTGAACCAGGTTTTCGTCAACTTCAAACACGCCCCTAGGCCACCGAACTGCCTAGGGGCGGTTATTTTTCTTAAATATTAAATATTGTTACTTATAGATTACTTAAAAATTTTTTTTATTTTTTTATACAAATAGAATTGTTAGTTAATTTTCTAAAACTGACAAAGCCAAAATTTCCGAAGCCTTAATATCGATGCGAAAATATATTCCAAAAGAGTTTGCAAGGAAGCCGAGATCATTAGTAGTGCTTCCACATTGGAAGGCAACTGAGTACAGGCAGTTTTTGTTGTATACTGGAATTGAAGCTCTTAAAGATACATTGAATGATGACCAGTATTACGAGTTTTTGTTGCTTTACTGTGCTTACAGGTTGCTATGCTCCCAAAAGCAGAGACATAGTATTGTGGAAACTTCTCAACAAATGTTAAACTTATTTGTTGAGAATTTTTCACTTGTTTTTGGGGAAAACAGTGTTTCCAATGTTCACAGCTTACTCCACTTAAAAGAGACTGTTGAGCAAATCGGTTATCCGATTTCAGGCTCTTCATACTCTTTCGAAAACTATTTGCAAAGTCCTAAGAGATTTGTTCGAAAGCCAACGCAAATTTTACCACAAATTTGTAGGAAAATTGTAGAAGATAATTTAATTAGGAGGAGGAAATAGAGTTAGGTGAAAATTGTTTAAAAGTAAAGGGATGCACACTAAGTAATAGAAGGCCAGATAATTTTCGTTTTATTGGAGAAAGCATCCCATTTCAGGTAGTTTCTTTCACAGAGCAGCTTGGTGAAATATTTATTGTAGGGAATAGATTTGCACAGATAAGAAGCAGTGTAGGAATTTATTTCACTGATTTAGAAATGGCATCAACTTTGGAAAAGTTTTCTGTGTCCGATTTTGTGACCAAAGCGGTAGCTCGTAGTTCGAAATGGGGAAATGGAGGTCTTTGGTCCGTAGGCATTAGTATTAATCGGGCATATTTATTGCGACGACGCATTAGATATATTTTGAAGATTCACCTACCATAGTTTGATAAACTTCTTTTCTTCTTTTTTAAACAATAATAATAAATTCTTTTACTTTAGAATGGCCGACCACCAACAACAACCAATAATCGCAGAGTTCGCCATTCTAAAGCAAGCGTTGGCGGCTCAGACGGCGCTAAACGCCATATGACGATGGGGAAAAAGCGGCGACACAATGCTTGTTTGTCCCGGCGTTCGGCAAGATATCTTCTCTAAAGTCTATCACACGCGTTCTCAATATCATTCAAGTGGTTTGGGTAACTCCACTTGGAAATCGAGGTGAAGTCCTGGACTTCCTGTCCTGGTGGAACAGCGGTAGTAGGTTTATCCGTTCTGTCTCCATCTTAGGAAATGGAAATGTCTGCACCCGAACGAAATAATTTCGTACTCGAAACCCAATCGGCTGCCGAAAAAAAATTTAGGAAAAAAATTTTCTCAATCGAAAAGAATAATTTTTGTTACGATGATTTTTGTATACCCTATTTACCTATGAATGAAAATAAACGTGATAGCACTAAAAATCTTTATATACAATAAATTTATCTATATATATAAAATTCTCGAGTGTGTAGTGTTTGTTACCAAACTACTCCGAAACGGCTCGACCGATTCTCATGAAATTTTTTATGCAGATCGTGTAGGACTGAGAATAGGCCAACATCTATTTTTTATACCCAAATAATAACGAGCTCACGATTAAAACTGACTAACTGTGCTGGATATCTGAACTACACTGTGTTTTATACGAATGAAATTAGACACACGGCCTACTTGATAAGAGATGAAATTCAACAAAAATAATTTAAATCTTCCAATCGAAACAGGCCGTGAAAAACCATATACAACGTTGAGACTTTCTAGATTTCAGTAAGGTGATGTACACTGTTGAGTTCACACGGCTTCGCTTGGGGATTTCCGTATACAAAAATTTAATTTTCCAGTTTTTTTTCGGAACAGTTGAAATTTTCTTTTAACTTCAGGACAAGCGTTCTGTCGCTGTCGCCGAGTGTGGTTCGGTGGAAGGCGCGCACAAGAATTGTGCGTCTCGAGTTCAGTCGTTGTTACAACTCGATTGCGACCGAACTCGCTGCGCTAATTATTGATCAAGAAAATAATACACGTTATACAAATTAAACACTTCCTTCACTCACGGGTTAAAAAAATGAATTTTTATTTATAAAGTCATTTTTATTACAATACAGTATGTTTTAATTATAACTGAAAGATGCTGACTTTGGTGAGCGAATTCGGCGGAGTTTAAGCGAAGTTACCGGTTGGTTTGTACTTAGGCTCAAGACTGATTTGCTATGGTTCAATTATGTTGGATGAAGGCTTGGGTAATCGACGTCGTCGCAGGCGGCGGCGTTGGCTGAGTCCAATAGTCCACTTTAAGTGCGTGGGACCATTCTTTGTTTACACAAGTGTTCAGGACCATTCTTTGTTTATTGCCGAAATTTGTGGCGTGATTCTGCGTATGCACCGAACCCGACACCATTCTTCTAAGGCCTGGGAAAATGGGGTGCAGGCTTATTGTTTATCCTAGCGATCGGACTGTTACTTGAGATTGGCGATCATGCGACAAATGGGCATGTGTCGATTGAGTAGGGTTTACCAATGGGTATTGCATGTGATGATGAAATAGGGTCGGCCAATGGGCATGCGGTTAATGGGCATGTGTTGACGGACTTGGGTCTCTGGCTTCTATGTTATGGTATGAGTTGTGATAGAAGTGCTTAACTCGTCCCCCTTTAAGTGCGGACGTCCTCGGTCGCAACAACATATTGGACGGGCCCGATTGAGACTTCCATTGGTGGACCATGGTTGCCTGTTCCGTGGCTGCAGTATTTTTTTATGATGCAATATGTTATCATCGCAGCTGCTAGAAGAGTTAGAATAATCCAGTTTGATGAAGACATAATCAAGTTGTTTCTTTGGATACGCTCCAGATTATTAGTATTATTGATGTGTAACTCCTTGATCATTTCCAGCGATAGATTTTCACCTCTCTGCTGCTTATTTGATAGTAACTGTAACAGGATTCTTCTATAATGACTGTCGCGTTTTCCGCTTGGATTATGAAGGTGCCTTCTAGGGTGATGTTTTCTCCATTGATGCTGATGTCCCCTTGGAATTGGTTCAGCAGCAAGGTACCGGGCATTATTTCCTAATGAGATTTTACGTGCTGGTTGTTGATGACCTTATATTGGGGATTCCTTCTTTGCAAGTAGGCTCCTATACATTTACTGTTTTCTAAATTAGTCAGATCTTCCAGTTTAGAAATTGTCTTACCATTATGAATTTTACAATTACTCTTATTGGTTAACCCGAAGTATTTCTTGTTACATTTCATGATGTTTTCATAGTCTATTTCTTCTATAAATTTTTGATATTTAATTGGTATTGCTAGGATTTGTTTACAAATTTCATTGATTACTCTGGGAAGGCTAACAATATAAAGGAGTGATTTACCATCTGAGGCTACACTGACCTCAGCAAACTCTATTAATTCTTCAATGTTTATAAATGTTAAACTTTCTTCTTTAATTGTTTCGATGAAATCTATTTCGGTAGAGGATAATATTAGTGAATTTACTGTATTGGCCTTGGCCCAATCGATTGCATAGATAATATTTGTTATTTCTTCTCTTAGAAGACTCAATTTAAATTTGGTTATTTCAATTTCTTTTGACTTATTGTTAAATTCGGGTTTACCTCTAATTAATATGGTATTAGTTATTTTAATTAAATCGTTTATCTTATTTTCTATTAGATTATTAATTACGACCTGCCGATTATTGTTTACCAATTGTTCATTGATCTTATTTACCACAATCATATGATCTTCGTGATCAGGTGTGCCCGCTAACCATTTCCACGCCGTGCCAAGTATATCAAGCGATCTTTTGTTTCTAAACTGCATCGGCTGAAGCCTCCTCAGTTCATTCTGTATCCGCGTTATCTCATAGGCCAAAAAAGGCTGATACGGACTTAGGTTTGTCGAATTTTTGACAACTTCTTTTAAAACGGATATGGACGATTTTAAAGGTTCCATTCTGGCGCGCGGCTAACCCAGTTTCCAACATGACCACTCTTGACTTAGTGTAGTCTAATATGGTTGTGTGACGCCAGCAAAGTGGTAACATAAGCAATCTGTCGGAAAAGGATGTTTATCAATATTTCAAGTGGTTTTTATGAACTATCCTGCCTGACCTGGTTTTAACTTTGGTATTAAGATCTTCGGCTACTATTTCTTTTTTATATCTAGACGTTAGTTTCGAACCTAATCGTTTATTAATCCTAACGTAGATGATTTCACCTGGATCATAAATTTTTATGGGTTTTTTTGTTTTGTTATGGTACCCTAGGTCTTTGTTTTGTTTCTTTAAGATATTTTCTGAAATCTTTTCCCTTTCGAGTGCTAATTTTTCTGGTGTATGGACTAAATTTGTTGCGAAAAATGCTTCTATTGGCTTTTATTGGTTGTACTGTGGATTGTTTTATTGTATTCATCTACAGCCTTGAATATTAAATCCTCAAATTCTATTTCGGGGTGCTCTAACTTCAAGCATCTCATTATTTCCGTATATCTGGAATGAAATCTTTCTATTTGGCCGTTGCTGGATGAAGTATAAGGTGGGGTAGTGTGGACTTGTATCCCTAACTGATTATTTAAAAGAAATTTTATTGATGCAGAATTTAAAGCCTTTTCGTTATCCATTACCACGGTTTTCGTCATACCGAAGGCTATCAATAACTCACGTAAGGGCATTTTAAGATGTTCTGCTGCTTTTGAGTTTACAAGTTTAACTTGCGCATACTTAGAAAATTTGTCTATGGCTGTTAGAATGATCTTATTTTGGGTGGAATATAAATCTATATGAATTATTTCGCCTGGATATGTCGGAATAGGGGTTGGTTGTATTTCTTGATTCGGAGGGTGTCTTTGATACTTGGAGAGTTTACATGTTTGGCAAGAGTTTACTATTGCTTCTACTTTTTTCTTCATTTCTATGTGCTCTAAGATGTTCTTTAATTATGATTTCTTGTTCTTGGGTCTGATCATGGACATCTACAGTTTGGATTTGTGTGAATCTTGCCTTGTAATTCCTAAAATGCTCCGGAAAAATTTGTTGAATTTTACCCATGATACTTTCGGAAGTGAAAATACCATTTACTATTCTCGGATCCATTTTTTCTTTCAGAATAGTTACAAGATCGTCTTCGGAATAATTACTTCTCACTATTGTGTGTCTGTGGTATGTGGGGAATGGTATTTCGAAGGTGGTGGATTGGTAAACAATTGGTTTTTAAAGACATTGATGGGTACTTCCATTGCTGGAATGAGTTCGTGCCCTGAGCTTTCATCACTGTGGACTGTAGCTGACGTACTACTAGCATTTTGTTAGTAGGGTTCCTAGAGAGTGCGTCTGCTACGACATTTGAGCTACCCGGTTTATATTTCAACTCGTAGTTGTATTCCTCCAGGTAACTTTTCCATTTCTTCAGCTTTATGTTGTTATTTTTTGGGCTGAGAGCATAAGTGAGAGTCTGGTGGTCGGTGTAAAGGATCACCTTGGACTTGCCGTATACATACATTCTTAGCTTATCCAATGCCCATACTATTGCTAGCATTTCTCTCTCATTTGTGGCATAGTTTTCTTCAGCTTTGGATAACGCACGGGAAAGAAATGTAATGGGTCTCCCATTCTGTTCTAGAGAAGCTCCTAGTGCGATGTTTGAGGCATCGGTGGTTAGATGGAACTCTTGTTTAAAGTCAGGGTATGCTAGCATAACGTCTTGTGACACTAATGCATTTTTCACTTTCTCAAAGGCATCGGTTTCGGCTTCACCGAATCGGATTTCGATCTTACTTGAGACATTTTTCTTGGCTCTGCCATGTTCTCCTCTCAATAACGCAGTCAAGGGTCTAGCTAATTTAGCAAAATCTTTGATAAATCTTCTGTAATAACTAGCTAATCCCAGGAAGGACCTTAGTTGTTTTAGGTTCTTTGGTATAGGGAACTTTTTAATGGCTTGGATTTTCTCTGGATTGGTTTTAACTCCTTCCCTTGAAATTACTACGCCTAGGAAGTCAACGATATTTGACTTCATATTTCATATTTGCCTTGGACAAGGTAGAAAATACCAAAGCTAGATGTCGGAAATGCTCGTCGTATTATACCATCTCGTAATAATTCTTGTAGCTGGTCTTCTACTACTTCTCTTAGTGAGACTGGATATAGGTAATGCTTGGTGTAGACTGGAGTGTCTGTTGTCGTTTGGATTTCTCCTTGGACATTAGTAGCATAAGTCAATTTTTTATTTGGGTCCGCGAATAGCGATTTGTACTCCTCTTGGAGCGCCTTTAATCCTAATTTCTGCTGATTAGTGAGCTCATCTGATTTGAGGGTATGGACCTGATGGGCTCGCATCAGCTTCACTTTAACAACATGAGAGTTGTTGACGTATAGTAGATCTTTCCCTACATCAATGATAGCGTTTAACTCTCTTAGTGAGTCATTACCTAGAATTCCATGGAACGGATTCAGATTAGCTAATAGGAAGAATGTTATTGGTTTATTGGGTTCGTTGAATAAACACAAATGGATATGGCTGGTTATTAAAATGCGACCGCTTACGGTGTTCGCGTAAAACTTGTGTTCATTCGTTTTGATATTTTTTGCTATTTCTGGTTGGACATAGTTCTTGTTCGAGCCGGTATCTATTAAGAAATTGTATGAGGTTCCGTCTTTGTCCCGGACAACAAAGTACGGCAAAGAGGAACACTTTAACCTAAAAAATTAACGGTGTCCTCGATTTGTGGTTGTTGAGGCTCCTGTGATTGTGGACTGGTTTCCTCTTTGTTCTGTGGGACTAACTCTGAGTTGTCACCTTGTGAAGTAAAATATTCCCCCTGCTGTTGATATTGTTGAACCTCAGAATATGGGACTAATTCAAAAGGGTCTTCTTGGCCCTGATAAGCAGCCTGATAATCGGACATATCGGAGTAATGCTCTTCTTGAGGCGGTATGGTGATATATTGTTCACCTGACGGACCGGTTTCGATATGGAATTGCCTCTGCACTTTATTGGGAAAATTTGCGGTGGACTGGTTGACTCTCTTGAGTGCAAATTGTTGTGGTAAATTAACATTCGGTTTGTTCATGTAGTTAACTTTTTTGGTTAAAATAGAGCCGTCGACATCCATTGGAGTTGGTGCCGGCTGAGGTTTCGGGGCAAATGGCCTCGGTGGTGCGTTGAAAAATACGGGGTTATTAGATTGAGGGAATCTATTTTGGGGAATGAACACGTTTTGCATGGGTTTCTGATTATAATAGTTGTTATTGTTGTTGTAAGGTTTGGGTGGAATTGCTGGTATGAACGATCGTTGAGGTTGCACGTTAATTTTAGCATACTGTGGGGGTTTTGGTCCTACAGGTGGACGAATGTCACGATGGCCGATAATGTTTCTAGCCCTCTTATTATCCAACATATTGCACAATTGCAATGCATGCCTCAGATCTTTGGGTTCAGCTAAGCTCATTCTGTCTGAGAGATCTCCGTTCAGACCTCTGATGAAGGTATCTAGAGCCCTATCTCTGACCTGTTTAGCCATGGCTTCCATAGTCTCGGGAGAATAACACATCGTTTCGATTTGGTCTAGTATTAGCGACATCTGTTGGTGAACTGCGAAGTAGAAGTCATGAATGGAGGTGCCCTTCTGGGTCATGGTAAACAGCTGATATTCTAAAATGCTTAAATCTCGTCTGTCCGTGTACTCAGATAACAAACACTGCGAGATTGCGCCCCAATGTAATGCGGTGCGATAGACTTTCAACAATGTATTGGCATGGCCTGTAATTTTTCCTAAAATGGTCATAAGAATTGCATAATATTTGGGTGTTCCCTGAATGGGGGCATACAATTCCATCAATTGTGTGGCGGTAGTAAACCATGTTGAGAAATCCTCACGGCTACCTGAGAATTTGTCAAGATTCGATGTCTGGCACTTTATCTAGTTCATGCCAATCATCCTGAACGCCAGCTGTCTGGTCCCTAAAGGGTATATGTCCTGACTGAGAATGATTTAATTGTTTCACTATTTCCTGTAACTGAGACGACAAAATTGTCTGGATAGCTACATCTAGTCCCTGAATTGACAGTGCTTCGATTCTATTTGCGGTTGATGCACTTGAGGTGGATGCTGTCTGGGAATCAGAACCTGCTGCATGAATACCACCCTGCTGAAGGACTGCGGCTTTAACCCAGTTGTCTTTAGTCATTTTGGAAATGGATTTTTTTTTTAATTAGGGTTAATTCAAGGTGTTACGGTATCGCGAATACGAAAAATATAATCCGCGAAAATTAAATTTTTTGCTTATATTGATAAAAATATAGCGGTATGTCCGCTAATCTTGTATTGATAAAAATATAGCGGTATGTCCGCTAATCTTGGATTGATAGAAATATAGCGGTATGTCCGCTAATCTTGGATGGAAATGGCTTGTGGTATTATACAAAATTTTCAATATTATGTGGTTATCTTTTATAAAAATATTTTTTTCAAAATTTCAAAATTATTTTCTCTACTTTTTTTTTTAATATTACTTATTAATTTTTTTTCTTAACTTTTCATTATTTTCAATTTCTTTTTGAATATTACTTATTATTATTTTCTTTCTTAATTTTTCATTATTTTCTTTTTCTTTTTCGAGTGGGGAAAAAATTTAATTAAGGATTTTATATAAAAAAAATTTTTTAGCTTCTTGATATTGATTCACAAAATTTTTTTCACCCACTGTGTTTTCACAATAAAAATTTTATTTTGGTTTTCTTTTGCTTAAATTTATTTCACTTAACTTACGTTAATGCTATCATCCTCGGTGCTTTTTACTGATTGGTTTGTAGGAGATCTCGCTTTTCCAACGTTGAAGGTACTAACGCTCCTGGGCAAACACTTTTGGGTTTTCAGTTTTCCTCCGAACTGGTCTTAGAGGAATTCGTAGCGATTAAATGACCCTGTCTGATTCGTGGTATAGTTCGATATAGTGTTTTTGTTTCACTGACTCTAAAGGCCTTTAACGCGTTTTTTGGTCACGAATCACTGGTATCTTTCACTAACTCACGATCACGTTGTATTTAGCAGGGTCCCTGCTCGGGCGCCAATTAAACACTTCCTTCACTCACGGGTTAAAAAAATGAATTTTTATTTATAAAGTCACTTTTATTACAATACAGTATGTTTTAATTATAACTGAAAGATGCTGACTTTGGTGAGCGAATTCGGCGGAGTTTAAGCGAAGTTACCGGTTGGTTTGTACTTAGGCTCAAGACTGATTTGCTATGGTTCAATTATGTTGGATGAAGGCTTGGGTAATCGACATCGTCGCAGGCGGCGGCGTTGGCTGAGTCCAATAGTCCACTTTAAGTGCGTGGGACCATTCTTTGTTTAAGAAATTTGTATGCACCGAACCCGACACCATTCTTCTAAGGCCTGGGAAAATGGGGTGCAGGCTTATTGTTTATCCTAGCGATCGGACTGTTACTTGAGATTGGCGATCATGCGACAAATGGGCATGTGACGATTGAGTGGGGTTGACCAATGGGTATTGCATGTGATGATGAAATAGGGTCGGCCAATGGGCATGCGGTTAATGGGCATGTGTTGACGGACTTGGGTCTATGGCTTCTATGTTATGGTATGAGTTGTGATAGAAGTGCTTAACTTGCACCAATCAGTTTTCCAACTTGATTTATTACAACAATGCCACGAACACGCAGGGGGGCTAATTTAGTCGTCAAACAAACAGATCTAGAGGCATGCAAGATAGAAGAGCAATAAGATCAGATGCAGAAAGGCAACAAAATAATGCAGATGTCCGTGTAAGAATGGCGCAGTTACGTGCATCACGAGATGAGCGAAACCAACAAAGACAATTGGAACGAAGAGAAGCGCGCAGATTCGTAGCCAACAGACATAGAGGGATTGACCAACATCAACAAGTACTTCGAGCATTTACATCACATTCATTTCTTCGACTAGCATTTCAGTATGAGCCTGATGTTGAATATTACGCTCATTCCAAAGTGGTAATTGGTACATTGGACAAGGAATGCCCGCACTGTCAAGCCCTTAAATTTAAAAATGAGCCAATTGGGATGTGTTGCTCATCAGGAAAAGTGAAACTTGCAGAAATTGAAACACCGCCGGAACCATTGCACGGCCTCCTTATTGGTACTGATCCAAATTCTTCGCTGTTCTTGCGTTCAATTCGGCAATTCAATTCATGTTTTCAAATGACAAATCACCTCAATTCACCATTTGCAACGCGCATTGTCAGCGAGCTGGACGCTCTGTTAAATGAGCACAACGAATTGTTGAAATTCAAATCACATATGCATAAGCTACAAAGTGACAATCACGCTATTTTCATCAATCCTGATAGAACACCAGCTGGAGGGCATATACGTCGATTCAACGCACCTGTTGTTGACGACGTGGCTGGAATCATGGTTGGCGACCATACAGCTACGCGACAAATCGTGATTCGAAGAAGAAATAATTCTCTTCAGTCCATTCCTGATACCCATCGTTTATATGATGCTCTCCAATATCCACTCATTTTTTGGAAGGGACAAGACGGATATTGCATAAACCTTAAGCAACGAGATCCGGTAACAGGTAATTCATTCATTAAGAATATGAAAACTCTTTAATTAATACATGGATATCTATATATATAAAATTCTCGAGTGTGGTGCTTGTTACCAAACTACTCCGAAACGGCTCGACCGATTCTCACGAAATTTTTTATGCAGATCGTGTAGGACTGAGAATCGGCCAACATCTATTTTTTATACCCAAGCTTTAAGAGTAGTAAAAGATTTTGCTCCACCTTTTGCCATCCATCTAAATTACTTTTACATTGAATGTTTTCGTAGTATGCCAGCTTTCGTTTTTCATTTATAAATCACTCAAATGTATATTGCTTAACAAATAGACTGTAATTTATACTTAACTGCAACTCAGCAATAGAGTTAAATAGAATTTAATATAGTAATAAGACGTTCAACATATCCAAAGACATCTACTTCAAGGGTTTAACTTGAATTTCAGCAATAAAATTACCAACCGCAATTTTAATTTTTCAAAAGCGGGCACAGCGAAGCGTGGCAGGGCATGTGAACATGCGCGTTCAAACGCTTCAGGATCCATCCGCCGAAACTTTTTCGAAACAGCTATTAGATATTGTCAATGGGAAAGTTGCCGTACATGAAAATACTGGATCAATAAAATTACCAACCGGTTTTTGCACAATCGTCCACTCGCAAGATGTTCTCATCGACTGTATATTTCCCGATGTACACACACAATATATAAATCTTGAGTGGCTGGCAGAAAGAGCCATTTTAGCAGCGAAAAATGTGGACGTTCATGGATTAAATTTCAAGATACAACAATTGTTGCCAACAGACTCTGTGTCATACAAATCTGTTGATACAGTTTGCAATACTATCGAAGCTGTAAATTACCCAGTAGAATTTTTGAATTCCTTGGATTTGCCAGGCATGCCACCGCACCACTTACAATTGAAAGTAGGATCTCCGGTGATTTTTCTCCGTAACTTGAACCCACCACGGCTGTGCAATGGCACACGATTGGTTATTAAAAAATTAATGAAGAACGTGATTGAGGCCACCATTTTAAATGGCAAGTTTCAAGCTAAAAGGTAACACGAAATTCTTTGACTATTAGGCGTTACGAAGTTCGCCGGGTTTGCTAGTATTCTAAGATAATTCATTTTATAATTATACATTGATTATTTAATCAATTAGTCGGTACTTTTTGTTGTACATATCATGTTGACATACAGGTTTGGTTTGCCGGCTGTGCCTAAAATACTCTTCGTTTTTGGCACGCGACAAAGCGGAAAACGGAAAGCAATAACCGACAAAGTAACTCAATATTGTTGTTGTTGCTAAGCGGCATTTTCGTTCGTCTGTGCTTTGTTGTTCTTCTTCTCATTCTCGTGCGAGCAGCTTGTTTATAATTAGTGGCAGTTTTTTTGTGATATCAAAAATTAATAAATTTAATTAAGTGTTTTCAAGAGAAAAATATCAAAGAAGCTAACATCGGCTATGCCGAAGTTTAAATAACCTTGCAGTCCTTGGTAATAATAATTTTACATGTTCAAAATTTGTTTTCTGCAACTCAATTCATCAATATACAAACAAAACAATTTTACTCTCTATTTTACAATTATTTTACAATCACAGATGTAAATTTCATAGCATACTCCGATTTTTATGAAAATGTTTCTTCTAGTTCTTCGTGAGCTATATGATATAGTGGTCCGATCCTGATGGTTTTCATACTTTATTTTTCCCGGGTAATAAACAACCCCGAAAAAAAATTTCAGCCCGATAGCTCTTAAGACGGCTGAGTAAAACGCATTCGCACAGACGGACGGACGGACGGACGGACGGACAGACGGACATGGCTATATTGACTCAGCTTCTCATGCTGATCAAGAATATATATACTTTATTGGGTCGGAAACGTCTCCTTCTGTGCGTTACAAACATCTGACCAATTTTATAATACCCTCTGCAAGGGTATAAAAAAGGTAAGTGTTATTTAAATATAAATTTAAATATATATGTATGAATATAAAACTAGTGATTTTGTTGGCAAAAAGTGTGTTTATAGTGTTTATAAACATAAAAAAACAAAAATTAATAAAGTTTTTTATAATTGCATTTAAATCGTTAATATTTTAATGCAAGAAACAAAACTATAAGAAACAAAGAAAGAACGAAAGTGAAAAAAAGAAATTTCCAGAAAGTGCTAGCACTAACCCTAGAACACATAGATGGGACAAACTCATGATTTTTTGATTGCAAACGCTAGCCTAGTCATGGAACCCCAGAGAACTTCGGGAAAACCCGAACGTTCGTACTCTCAATGAGAGCGTAAAGTGGGGAGAGGGCCAAGCAGCTACGAAAATAATTTAGTCTAGCACAGACTACAGAACGACGAAGGCAGGCCTATGTCGCTTGTGATTTCGTTCTGTCTATGTATGTGTACACTCGTCGGTACATGCTCAGGCTTCGTAGTGTGTGTGTGACGTGAAGTTGTACAACATCGCATTTCAATATCGCTCAACCAAATTTTTAATTTTCCACAAAACAGCGACAATGCGAATAGAAAATGCCCCCGTGGAAAGAATATCAAGAAATATTGCCATCTGCTTCGTATGTATCCCGGTGGCTGTGCCGATAGAGTGTTCGCTTGGCGATAGGAATGGTCCTGTCGCTGTTTTGTGGAAATTAAAAATTTTGGTTGAGCGAGATATTGAAATGCGATGTTGTACAACTTCACGTCACACACACACTACGAAGCCTGAGCATGTACCGACGAGTGTACACATACATAGACAGAACGAAATCACAAGCGACATAGGCCTGCCTTCGTCGTTCTGTAGTCTGTGCTAGACTAAATTATTTTCGTAGCTGCTTGGCCCTTTCCCCACTTTACGCTCTCATTGAGAGTACGAACGTTCGGGTTTTCCCGAATTTCTCTGGGTTCCATGACTAGGCTAGCGTTTGCAATCAAAAAATCATGAGTTTGTCCCATCTATGTGTTCTATGGTTAGTGGTGCTAGGGAGCAGAAAAACAAATTCTGCCAACAAAATTGCTTCAATGTACCAGGTTCGATGCCGGACCGAGGCAAGCCAATAAAATAATTTTTTTTTCATAATAATTTTTTTTTCTACAATTTTTTCTATTACTATCAGTATGTAAAGTTTACATAGTATAATAATAATAAAATATTTTATACTATTTTTCTTTATTTCTATAGAAATTTTAAATATTTTAAAAAATTTTACAATATTTTTCTTTATTTTCTATAGAAATTTTAATTATTTTGAAAAATTTTACAATATTATTCTTTATTTTCTATAGAAATTTTAAATATTTTAAAAAATTTTACAATGTTTTTCTTTATTTTCTATAGAAATTTTAATATTTTAAAAAATTTTACAATTATATAATATTTAAAAAAAAATTATTAAAAAAGAAAAAAATAGTTTCCACCGGGGGTTGAACCAGGTTTTCGTCAACTTCAAACACGCCCCTAGGCCACCGAACTGCTTAGGGGCGGTTATTTTTCTTAAATATTAAAATTGTTACTTATAGAATACTTAAAAAATTTGTTTATTTTTTTATACAAATAGAATTGTTAGTTAAGTTTCTAAAACTGACAAAGCCAAAATTTCCGGCGGTTATTTTTCTTAAATATTAAAAATTGTTACTTATAGAATACTTAAAAAATTTGTTTATTTTTTTATACAAATAGAATTGTTAGTTAAGTTTCTAAAACTGACAAGCCAAAATTTCCGAAGCCTTAATATCGATGCGAAAATATATTCCAAAAGAGTTTGCAAGGAAGCCGAGATCATTAGTAGTGCTTCCACATTGGAAGGCAACTGAGTACAGGCAGTTTTTGTTGTATACTGGAATTGAAGCTCTTAAAGATACATTGAATGATGACCAGTATTACGAGTTTTTGTTGCTTTACTGTGCTTACAGGTTGCTATGCTCCCAAAAGCAGAGACATAGTAATGTGGAAACTTCTCAACAAATGTTAAACTTATTTGTTGAGAATTTTTCACTTGTTTTTGGGGAAAACAGTGTTTCCTATGTTCACAGCTTACTCCACTTAAAAGAGACTGTTGAGCAAATCGGTTATCCGATTTCAGGCTCTTCATACTCTTTCGAAAACTATTTGCAAAGTCCTAAGAGATTTGTTCGAAAGCCAACGCAAATTTTACCACAAATTTGTAGGAAAATTGTAGAAGATAATTTAATTAGGAGGAGGAAATAGAGTTAGGTGAAAATTGTTTAAAAGTAAAGGGATGCACACTAAGTAATAGAAGGCCAGATAATTTTCGTTTTATTGGAGAAAGCATCCCATTTCAGGTAGTTTCTTTCACAGAGCAGCTTGGTGAAATATTTATTGTAGGGAATAGATTTGCACAGATAAGAAGCAGTGTAGGAATTTATTTCCCTGATTTAGAAATGGCATGAACTTTGGAAAAGTTTTTTGTGTCCGATTTTGTGACCAAAGCGGTAGCTATGCCGTACAGGGGGGGTTTAGTAGTTGTTCCCTTGCTGCATATGTAGGTAGTTCGAAATGGGGAAATGGAGGTGTTTAGTCCGTAGGCATTAGTATTAATCGGCCATATTTATTGCGACGACGCATTAGATATATTTTGAAGATTCACCTACCATAGTTTGATAAACTTCTTTTCTTCTTTTTTAAACAATAATAATAAATTCTTTTACTTTAGAATGGCCGACCACCAACAACAACCAATAATCGCAGAGTTCGCCAATCTAAAGCAAGCGTTGGCGGCTCAGACGGCGCTAAACGCCATATGGCGATGGGGAAAAAGCACCGGGACTACAGGGATAAAAGCGACAAAGCGGCGACACAATGCTTGTTTGTCCCGGCGTTCGGCAAGATATCTTCTCTAAAGTCTATCACACGCGTTCTCAATATCATTCAAGTGGTTTGGGTAACTCTACTTGGAAATCGAGGTGAAGTCCTGGTGGAACAGCGGTAGTAGGTTTATCCGTTCTGTCTCCATCTTAGGAAATGGAAATGTCTGCACCCGAACGAAATAATTTCGTACTCAAAACCCAATCGGCTGCCGAAAAAAAATTTAGGAAAAAATTTTCTCAATCGAAAAGAATAATTTTTGTTACGATGATTTTTGTATACCCTATTTACCTATGAATGAAAATAAACGTGATAGCACTAAAAATCTTTATATACAAAAAATTTATAATCTAAGATAATTCATTTTATAATTATACATTGATTATTTAATCAATTAGTCGGTACTTTTTGTTGTACATATCATGTTGACATACAGGTTTGGTTTGCCGGCTGTGCCTAAAATACTCTTCGTTTTGGCACGCGACAAAGCGGAAAACGGAAAGCAATAACCGACAAAGTAACTCAATATTGTTGTTGTTGCTAAGCGGCATTTTCGTTCGTCTGTGCTTTGTTGTTCTTGCTTCTCATTCTCGTGCGAGCAGCTTGTTTATAATTAGTGGCAGTTTTTTTGTGATATCAAAAATTAATAAATTTAATTAAGTGTTTTCAAGAGAAAAATAGCAAAGAAGCTAACATCGGCTATGCCGAAGTTTAAATACCCTTGCAGTCCTTGGTAATAATAATTTTACATGTTCAAAATTTGTTTTCTGCAACTCAATTCATCAATATACAAACAAAACAATTTTACTCTCTATTTTACAATTATTTTACAATCACAGATGTAAATTTCATAGCATACTCCGATTTTTATGAAAATGTTTCTTCTAGTTCTGCTAGAGAATATAGTGGGCTATATGATATAGTGGTCCGATCCTGATGGTTTTTATACTTTATTTTTCCCGGGTAATAAAAAACCCCGAAAAAAATTTCAGCCCGATAGCTCTTAAGACGGCTGAGTAAAACGCATTCGCACAGACGGACGGACGGACGGACAGACGGACATGGCTATATTGACTCAGCTTCTCATGCTGATAAAGAATATATATACTTTATGGGGTCGGAAACGTCTCCTTCTGTGCGTTACAAACATCTGACCAATTTTATAATACCCTCTGCAAGGGTATAAAAAAGGTAAGTGTTATCTATATATATAAAATTCTCGAGTGTGTTTGTGTTTGTTACAAAACTACTTCGAAACGGCTCGACCGATTCTCACGAAATTTTTTATGCAGATCGTGTAGGACTGAGAATAGGCCAACATCTATTTTTTATACCCAAATAATAACGAGCTCACGATTAAAACTGACTAACTGTGCTGGATATCTGAACTACCCTGTGTTTTATACGAGTGAAATTAGACACACGGCCTACTTGATAAGAGATGAAATTCAACAAAAATAATTTAAATCTTCCAATCGAAACAGGCCGTGAAAAACCATATACAACGTTGAGACTTTCTAGATTTCAGTAAGGTGATGTACACTGTTGAGTTCACACGGCTTCGCTTGGGGATTTCCGTATACAAAAATTTAATTTTCCAGTTTTTTTTTCGGAACAAACAGTTGAAATTTTCTTTTAACTTCAGGACAAGCGTTCTGTCGCTGTCGCCGAGTGTGGTTCGGTGGAAGGCGCGCACAAGAATTGTGCGTCTCGAGTTCAGTCGTTGTTACAACTCGATTGCGACCGAACTCGCTGCGCTAATTATTGATCAAGAAAATAATACACGTTGTACAAATTAAACACTTCCTTCACTCACGGGTTAAAAAAATGAATTTTTATTTATAAAGTCATTTTTATTACAATACAGTATGTTTTAATTATAACTGAAAGATGCTGACTTTGGTGAGCGAATTCGGCGGAGTTTAAGCGAAGTTACCGGTTGGTTTGTACTTAGGCTCAAGACTGATTTGCTATGGTTCAATTATGTTGGATGAAGGCTTGGGTAATCGACGTCGTCGCAGGCGGCGGCGTTGGCTGAGTCCAATAGTCCACTTTAAGTGCGTGGGACCATTCTTTGTTTACACAAGTGTTCAGGACCATTCTTTGTTTATTGCCGAAATTTGTGGCGTGATTCTGCGTATGCACCGAACCCGACACCATTCTTCTAAGGCCTGGGAAAATGGGGTGCAGGCTTATTGTTTATCCTAGCGATCGGACTGTTACTTGAGATTGGCGATCATGCGACAAATGGGCATGTGACGATTGAGTGGGGTTGACCAATGGGTATTACATGTGATGATGAAATAGGGTCGGAGAATGGGCATGCGGTTAATGGGCATGTGTTGACGGACTTGGGTCTCTGGCTTCTATGTTATGGTATGAGTTGTGATAGAAGTGCTTAACTTACACCAATCAGTTTTCCAACTTGATTTATTACAACAATGCCACGAACACGCAGGGGGGCTAATTTGAGTCGTCAAACAAACAGATCTAGAGGCATGCAAGATAGAAGAGCAATGAGATCAGATGCAGAAAGGCAACAAAGTAATGCAGATGTCCGTGTAAGAATGGCGCAGTTACGAAATGAGTGAAACCCACAAAGACAATTGGAACGAAGAGAAGCGCGCAGATTCGTAGCCAACAGACGTAGAGGGATTGACCAACATCAACAAGTACTTCGAGCATTTACATCACATTCATTTCTTCGACTAGCATTTCAGTATGAGCCTGATGTTGAATATTACGCTCATTCCAAAGTGGTAATTGGTACATTGGACAAGGAATGCCCGCACTGTCAAGCCCTTAAATTTAAAAATGAGCCAATTGGGATGTGTTGCTCATCAGGAAAAGTGAAACTTGCAGAAATTGAAACACCGCCGGAACCATTGCACGGCCTCCTTATTGGTACTGATCCAAATTCTTCGCTGTTCTTGCGTTCAATTCGGCAATTCAATTCATGTTTTCAAATGACATCGTTCGGAGCAACGGAAATAGTTAAAAATACTGCTGCAAATGGTCAACAATTTAATTCCACATTCAAAATCAAAGGCCAAATTTACCACAAAGTCGGCTCATTACTACCAATGCCAAACGAGCCTTATAAATTTTTACAAATTTACTTTATACGTGGCGAGGACTCCGAACGGGCACTCGCCAATCGCGTGAATACACGTTGCAACTATAATCACCTCAATTCACCATTTGCAACGCGCATTGTCAACGAGCTGGACGCTCTGTTAAATGAGCACAACGAATTGTTGAAATTATTCAAATCACATATGCATAAGCTACAAAGTGACAATCACGCTATTTTCATCAATCCTGATAGAACACCAGCTGGAGGGCATATACGTCGATTCAACGCACCTGTTGTTGACGACGTGGCTGGAATCATGGTTGGCGACCATACAGCTACGCGACAAATCGTGATTCGAAGAAAATATGATGCTCTCCAATATCCACTCATTTTTGGAAGGGACAAGACGGATATTGCACAAACCTTAAGCAACGAGATCCGGTAACAGGTAATTCATTCATTAAGAATATGAAAACTCTTCAATTAATACATGGATATACTATTATAGGAACCGAAACAAACAAGAATATTAGCTCAAAGGATTTCTATTCGTTTCGGTTGATGATTAGACGTGGTCAGGATAATATCATTCTACGATGTCGTGAGCTTTGCCAACAATTTATGGTCGATATGTACGTCAAGATAGAGAGTGAATGACTACGATACTTGCGATTTATGGATATAATATGGATAATATGGACGACCTTGCTTTTTTATTACTTTTACATGTAATCCAAAATGGCAGGAAATTACATCGTTATTACCTGGACAAAGTGCAATACATCGTCATGACAGGGCATGTGAACATGCGCGTTCAAACGCTTCAGGATCCATCCGCCGAAACTTTTTCGAAACAGCTATTAGATATTGGCAATGGGAAAGTTGTCGTACATGAAAATACTGGATCAATAAAATTACCAACCGGTTTTTGCACAATCGTCCACTCGCAAGATGTTCTCATCGACTGTATATTTCCCGATGTACACACACAATATATAAATCTTGAGTGGCTGGCAGAAAGAGCCATTTTAGCAGCGAAAAATGTGGACGTTCATGGATTAAATTTCAAGATACAACAATTGTTGCCAACAGACTCTGTGTCATACAAATCTGTTGATACAGTTTGCAATACTATCGAAGCTGTAAATTACCAAGTAGAATTTTTGAATTCCTTGGATTTGCCAGGCATGCCATCGCACCACTTACAATTGAAAGTAGGATCTCCGGTGATTTTGCTCCGTAACTTGAACCCACCACGGCTGTGCAATGGCACACGATTGGTTATTAAAAAATTAATGAAGAACGTGATTGAGGCCACCATTTTAAATGGCAAGTTTCAAGCTAAAAGGTAACACGAAATTCTTTGACTGTTAGGCGTTACGAAGTTCGCCGGGTTTGCTAGTTTAAATATAAATTTAAATATATATGTATGAATATAAAACTAGTGATTTTGTTGGCAAAAAGTGTGTTTATAGTGTTTATAACATAAAAAAACAAAAATTAATAAAGTTGTTTATAATTGCATTTAAATCGTTAATATTTTAATGCAAGAAACAAAACTAAAAGAAACAAAGAAAGAACGAAAGTGAAACCAGAGGGCCGGGGCTAACTTCGACCGCGTCAAAGTTTGTATACCCTTGCAACTTTTTTGGTAACTCTTTTCTTACCTATAGCCATTAAAGTAGAAAAACGTTTTATCTAAAAAGGCTAATATTGCGAAAGAACGGCCTAAAATCTTAGCATAGGAAAGAACGAAGATATTGATCAAAGTCACTGTTTTCCTCCGATCGTTCCTATGGGAGCTATATGATATAGTTACCCGATCCTTATCAAATTTGGCACAGTCATTAACAGATATATTAAACTAACAAATAATTAATTTGAAAGCAATCGCGGCAAAAGTAACGAAGTTATTGACAAAAGTCACTGTTTTCGAAAGATCGTTCCTATGGGAGCTATATGATATAGTCACCCGATCTTGATCAAATTTGGCATAGTCGTTTATATGTATAATTAACTCACCAACCAATTTCACGACAATAGCTCGGAAAATAACGAAGTTATTAAGAAAAGTCACTGTTCGTGACTTTGGCGTTTGTATGGGAGCTATATGATATAGTGATCCGATCCGGCTGAATCCGAGAAACACATGCAAAATTTCAGCTCTGTAGCTCTTACGGTCTAGGAGGAGTTTGCGTGGACATGGCTATTTGAACTCGTCGCGTCGTGCTGATCAAGAATATATATACTTTATATGGTCGGAGATGCTTCCTTCTATGCGTTGCACACTTCTGACCAAAATTAATATACCCTTTTTGCAAGGGTATAAATATCAATATCAATATCTGCGCGTCTATTAAGCTAGCTTACATACCAAATTTAATGTCGGTAGCTTTCATAGTTTTTAAGAAAATCAGAGTTATGTGAATACCGGGGGCGGAAGGGGGCGTGGCAAAAAGTTGGAACAATTATTTTCTGCGCGCTAACTAAACAAGTATATAACCCAAATTTGATGTCTCTATCTACCATACTTTTTAAGAAAAACAGTTTTATGTAAATTCTGGGGGCATAAGGGGGCGTGGCAAAAATTTGAAACAAACTCGATAACTGTAAATACCACACGAGTCTACATACCAAATTTGGTGGCTCTAGCTCTTATAGTCTCCGAGATCTAGGTGTTCATACGGACGGACGGACAGACGGACATGGCTAGATCGACTCGGTTGTTGATCCTGATCAAGAATATATATACTTTATATACACCCATAGGGTAAAATGGTATATTAAAGTCGCCAAAATGTATGTAACAGGCAGAAGGAAGCATCTCCGACCCCACAAAGTATATATATTCTAGATCAGGATCAACAACCGAGTCGATCTAGCCATGTCCGTCTGTCCGTCCGTCCATCCGTCCGTCCGTCCGTCCGTCCGTATGAACACCTATATCTCGGAGACTGAAAAAAGCGTTTATCTCAAAAACTATTCTAGCTAGAGACACCATATTTGGTATGTATATTCGCTTAGTAAATGCACACATTTTGTATGAATAAAAATTTTGACACGCCCATTTCCGCCCCCGAATATATATACTTTATATGGTCGGAGATGCTTCCTTCTATGCGTTGCACACTTCTGACCAAAATTAATATACCCTTTTTGCAAGGGTATAAATATCTACTATCTCTTAAAATTCGGGTTGCAGCATCCTGAGTTTTACTTCTTATATGGTGTCGGCCTATAAGCCCATCCAGCAGAACCACGCCTCCCATATGAGCGTTATATAACTTGTGGGCAGTCAATTTCTACATTGCGCTTCGACTTTCTGTCGTAACGAGCTGCGTTTGGTGTTCCTCCTTGAGTATTTGAACTTATAAACGGCTTAACGCCCACATAGGTCGATAATAAGCGAACGGCTTTGTTGTCTTTCCACAGTATGTTACTAACCTCCACTCCATATGAGGAACCCACGTACTCAACTGAAAAACCTCTTGGCTTTTCCTTGATGGCACTATCGTTTGGGAGCTTGCAGTTTCGTAATCCGAATTACCCGAACCGTTACCAAACTATAAATCCCTTTTGTCCGAAGGTATACCATCAAAGGCAGCGGTGTGAAAAAATTGTCAAAATATATCATATGATGTTTGAAACTTTCAACAGTTTTCTTCAAGCGTACAACTATGTTGGCTGACGCACCGATATCAGAGTAACCAGGTAATATCGCATTATCAACTGCGCTGCTATATACTTCAAATCGGTAGGCATAGCCAAAAGAATCACATAGAACAAATAATTTAATACCCCACTTGTGTGGTTTATTCGGCATGTATTGCCGCAAATGGTGCTTTATTTTTGTGCTGCACATTTGTTCTTCAACGCATGACTAGGCACGGAATCAAATCTTTCATTCAAAATGTCAATAACTCTTCGCGTGCGAAATAGTGGATCATAGCCAGGCTCACCCTTTTTGATTCGCTTACTCTCGTCACACAATGAGAAGTATTTCTTAATTGCTTCAAATTTGCTACGGGTCATACAGGTTTGTATGGGTGCAAATGCGTTTTGCCCCCAGT
Source organism: Drosophila willistoni (assembly GCF_018902025.1). NCBI lineage: Eukaryota > Metazoa > Arthropoda > Insecta > Diptera > Drosophilidae > Drosophila > Drosophila willistoni. The sequence continues at coordinate 62,317 of NW_025814515.1, read as the reverse complement.
AACTTTTCAAATTAGGGTAGCGATATATAGACATGTAAATTAAAATTTCTATATAGTGATAAATATCTTCCGTTGTTATCTTAAACTTGTTGGCAATATTGTCCTTAAAGGCGTTTCCTCGACGATCATACTTATAATGTCCGAGTTTAAAAAATAACAAAATAGTTGAAACGGAGTTTTCAGATCAGTTATTTTGGATGGCAACCAAGAGTCGCCTTGAAAAGCAAGATTGTTTATGTGCAATTGCATAGATTGCTGTCGCCACATAACTTTACTAGGTTCCTTTATAATTGATTCGATACCTATTCATAAATAAATGAATGAGTTGTATCACAAATCAAAGTAAAGATTTTCTTACCAAGCCCATTAAAGCCACCAGAAGACGGTAAAGATACAGGTGTTGCTCCTTCAATAACTGGCAATGGTGATCGAGGCCTCTTACGAGTTTTTCGGAAAGGCTCATGGCTCTGCACAGTATTTTCATTGTTTTCAATATTACTGCACATTAAGGATACAGTAGAGACATCTTCTAATGCAGTGTTAAGTGCCTCTGCCACGTCTTCTTCCTCGTCGTCACTCGACATGTCTACATCCGACGGGACTGATTCGAACAACTCCAGCAGTTGTTCATCCGTCAAATCAGACCATTTAAAGCGAGCTCTTAAAGCCATTGATCAATCTCTATTAAAAAATTCAACAATAAATAAAAATCACACACAAATCACACAAGAAGTGCAAGCAGTTGTGAAATAGTTGCTAGCAACAAATTTTTGCCGTGGAGCCCCAAGAGTGCCTCAAGGCAGTTATCACTTTTACGATGCTACAAAGCAGAACTTTAACATATTCGCACATATTAAACTTTATTTAAATAGAACATTAACTTACCTTTCAAGAAAAAAAATATTGAGTTCAATTGGTTGTATAAATTCAATTTTATTAACACAGTAAAAGACAATGGGCAGCTTCTGAAATTTTTGGCGCGCAGTAACACATGATTCGATAATATGTTTATCAAAAGCACCGATAAAAGTTTCGGAGCGCTTTACAACATTGGCAGTGTTTTTTGGCAGTTATTTTTAAAAGTTCAACAATTTTTAAATTAACTAAAAGCTCTTAGTTATTTTTTTAAAATTAAAAATAAAATACGTGCCTAGAGGCACTCTTACGCCCTAGAGGGTTAAGTAATCATATTCAAATTCATTATAATTTCAGATAGAAGCATTTCTTGTTTTACAGCTGATCTGGTATGACTTAACATTTTGAGATTCAGAACTTTCATTGTAGAAGATTATAGAATGAAAAAAAAATATCAAAGGAATATCAAATAAATCAAGTTTATATTTTTTATTGTAATTATTCATCTCATTTCAAGTTCTTTTTTTTTTTAAATTCGTTAGGGTTATTTTAAATTTTTAAGCTGCATCAATTTACTCATTACTTTTCATTTCGCTTCAAGTCAAACATTATTTACGGAAATCAATTTTTTTTTTTTTTTTAATTTTATTATTTGGTTGATCACAAAACGCTGAAACAGAAATTACATCAATAAATCAATTGACTACCATCCCCCTAGTTCCCAAAAAAACTTGGTTGAAAGTCGCCGAATTGATACCGCTTAATACACTAGGCACTTACCCCATAGTTTAGTCGCTGAAAGGCCTTCCATCGATGCACTGTGGAAGGGTATTTTAGATGATGATTTCTCCTTCGCGCTTTATGACCACCATTAAACTCCGTTTCTCTCACTTTGCTTTTACATTTACTCTATTTTACGTTACTCTAGACTTGAAATATTAATATAACTATAACGAGACTTTAATTAATTTAATATTTGACTTATTTACATTCTCTCTTTTTTTTAACTTGATTAAGACGACGAAATTAAAAATAGGATCAGAAAGTAAAAATATCTTCGCTTAACGATTTCGTGCAAAACGATGTTAATTTAAAAAAAACCAGAGGGCCGGGGCTAACTTTGACCGCGTCAAAGTTTGTATACCCTTGCAAGTTTTTTGTGTAAAAGGTCTAATGTTTGCGAAAAAACGGCTTAGGAAATAACGAAGTTATTGATCAAAGTCACTGTTCACCACCGATTGTTCCTATGGGAGCTATACGATATAGTCGCCCGATTTTAATCAAATTTGGCACAGTCATTAATAGTTATGCTAAACTGAGAAATATAAATTTTTATGGCAATTGCTTTAAAAGTAACGAAGTTATTGACCAAAGTCACTGTTTTCGACCGATCGGTCCTATGGGAGCTATATGATATAGTCACCCGATCTTGATCAAATTTGGCACAGTCATTAACAGATATATTAAACTAACAAATGTTTAATTTGAAAGCAATCGCGTCAAAAGTAACGAAGTTATTGACAAAAGTCACTGTTTTCGAAAGATCGTTCCTATGGGAGCTATATGATACAGTCACCCGATCTTGATCAAATTTGGCATAGTCGTTTATATGTGTAATTAACTCACCAATATTAAATTTCACGACAATAGCTCAGAAAATAACGAAGTTATTAAGAAAAGTCACTGTTCGTGACTTTGCTGTTTGTATGGGAGCTATATGATATAGTGGTCCGATCCGGCTGAATCCGAGATATACAAATATTGTATATACGCCTGCAATATATACAAGCTTGCATGCAAAATTTCAGCTCTGTAGCTCCAACGGTGTAGGAGGAGTTTGCGTTGATCCAGACGGACGGACGGACGGACGGACGGACGGACGGACGGACATGGCGATTTGAACTCGTCTCGTCGTGCTGATCAAGAATATATATACTTTATATGGTCGGAGATGCTTCCTTCTATGCGTTGCACACTTTTGACCAAAATTAATATACCCTTTTTGCAAGGGTATAAAAAAGAAATTTCCAGAAAGTGCTAGGGAGCAGAAAAACAAATTCTGCCAACAAAATTGCTTCAATGTACTAGGTTCGATGCCGGACCGAGGCAAGCCAATAAAATAATTTTTTTTTCATAATAATTTTTTTTTCTACAATTTTTTCTATTACTATCAGTATGTAAAGTTTACATAGTATAATAATAATAAAATATTTTATACTATTTTTCTTTATTTTCTATAGAAATTTTAAATATTTTAAAAAATTTTTTAATTTAAAAATTTAGCAAAGTCTGCTGATGATAGAACTTGGTAGTTCTTGAAATAGCTATACAGACAACCTGCTCACCTTTTTTTTATAGACGTAGTCGTACAACGCTCAGTACGAACAAGTGGCCCATATGACACCAGGCCCGGGCCTGTTACGAATGACCCTAAGTAAAGTTAATGTTACAACCTCTACCCACTCCGACCTAAGGGCATAGGCGTATTACATATATAAACATAAATTAAACTAAAGAAATAGAAAATATTAAATGTAATGAGATAATAGGTTACATATAAAAAGAAAACAGGATAGGTATAAATAAAGATGATTACAACTAATTACGAGCGAGGAATGACAAGATCGCAGTTTTAATACCCGGAAGCGATGTTTCGGAACCGATAACGTGCCAAAGTCTGTTGTAGTCACTACATAGTATACGAAAAGGTTCATGCAGAGAATAGTTAGTTGTGCAAGTGGGAAGTATAAGCGGTGTGAAATTGCGGGTCCTTCTAGATGGAACAGAAATGTTAATTTGGCTCAACAGCTCGGAAGAGTCAATCTCACCATTCAAAAGTTTGTAAAGAAAAGTTACACCAAGCATTGTTCTACGATTAGTTAAAGAAGGAAGGTTAATTAACTGAAGTCGACTAGAATAAGATGGAAGTTGTACAGTTGGATCCCAGCGCAAATCACGAAGGGCAAAGAGTAAAAACTGTTTTTGTACAGATTCTAATTTGTTTTGATAAAACTCATATTGAGGAGACCAAACACAAGATCCATATTCTAATATGGGGCGGACTAAAGAAGTAAAAAGTATTTTGGTAATATATGGATCCTTGAACTCCTTCGACCAGCGCTTCATAAAGCCAAGAACACTCTTAGCCCTACTAACAGTAGTCGATATATGCTGATTAAAACTAAGTTTGTGGTCGATTAAGATCCCCAAATCTTTTACAACCAAGGAAGTATTATTAATTTTTTCTAACGGGAAATTATTTAAAAAGTAACTCGTTAATTGGGGAGAACCTCTATAAAAAGACATAACTTTGCACTTAGAACAGTTTAGAGATAACACCAAAAGCATTCAGGTCAGCTTGCAAGGTATGACATGAGAGAGAGTCTACGATGCGACTAGCGATTTTTACATCATCGGCATACATAAGAACTCTGGAATTTAAAAGAACGGTGGGGAGATCATTAATAAAATTGTAAATAATAATGGGCCAAGGTGACTGCCCTGTGGACTCCCGATTCAACACAAATGATCTTAGAAAGAGAGGACCTAAAAGAACCCTCTGCCTCCTATTGCTTAGATATTGTAAAATCCAAGCAAGCAGAGCATCCGGAAAGCCAACTAAATTCAGCTTATGTAATAGTAAGGCATGGTTTACCGAATCGAAAGCCTTACTGAAATCCGTATATATAACATCAGTTTGCTTTTGTTTCTTAAAACCTTGGATTACAAAAGATGTAAACTGTAAAAGGTTAGTTGTGGTAGACCTATTCTTGACAAACCCATGCTGGTATGGCGAAAAAATAGATTTACATAAATGCTGTATTTGAGACGTCATAATTTTCTCAAACAGTTTAGGTATCGCTGACAATTTAGAAATTCCTCTGTAATTAGTGACGTCGGATTTATTGCCACATTTGTGAAGAGGTAAAATGAACGAATCCTTCCATATAGTTGGAAACTCGGACAGTGTAACGGACAACTCAAAAAGCTTAAGTAAAGGCGAGCACAATGACTCCGCACAGAACCTCAGGACACAAGCGGGAATACCGTCTGGGCCCGGTGAGTATACCGGCTTAATCGTCATTAGTTCCTTAGCTACCGAACTTTGCGTTATAATAGGATTAAGAATACAGTTGGATTTCGTTATAGGATATGGATATATCTGGCTAGAGTTGTACTTAGTAGATATGTACGTAGTCGAGAAGAAGTTAGCAAATAAATTAGAAATAGATTGATCAGAAGAGGCCGAATCATTATTAAAAACTGCAAACGATGGAAGGGAGACAGAATTTCGCTTTGAGTTAACGAAACTATAGAACTCTTTAGGATTTTCGGAGAATTGCAACTTGCAACGTTGTAAGTAATTATTATAGCATTTAGAATTAGAAACAATAAAATTCGATTTAGCAACCAAGTAACGAGACAGATCCGATGATAGACCCGTGACTTTATATTTTTTGTAATACCTAGACTTAAGATTCTTCAGTTTTGACAGCCCCCGCGTAAACCATGGTGATTTTTGCGTCACCACAGGAGACACTAGGGGTACACAGTCATTAAAGATCGAGTCAACAGTGGTATAAAATAAAGAAATGGCGGAATTCATATCCGTACAAGTGTATAAATTAGTCCAATCGGTATTAAGAAAGGCATTGTTTAGTGCGACAAAGTCAGTCTTCCGAAAACATCGGGTGCTTACCGTAGGATCACACTCGGAGATGGGCTCGCGGCTGGGAAACTCAATAGATAACTCTAAAGTTGGATGATAACTATCCTCTGGTAACACCATTGGACTAGTTCTAGATACTTCACAAAAGCTAGGATCAGAAGTAAAATCAGATCCAGAAATCTGCCAGACGTATTAGAAATCGAATTCAGCTGGGCCAACGAAAGCTCAAGCAGACCATCAATAAAATCATGACACCCAGAGGGCAGCAACGTTTTGCTACCATTAACTGTTGACCAAGTCATAGTGGGCAGGTTAAAGTCCCCTAAGACAATTAATAAGTCTCTGTCAGAAAGTAGTTCAACTATAAATTTAATAGAATCTAAGTGTAGTAAATAGATTGGCCATTCCGATTGGGGCGGAATGTAAGAACAGGTAACAAAAATGGAATAACGACTAAAAGATACCTTAACGCATATAAATTCAATAGTACTTGAGACAGGTATTGTTATCAGGCCCGATGATAGGGCGGAATCTACAGCAATAAGAACTCCACCACCCCTACGATCAGTACGATCACGTCTAAAAATATTGAAATTAGAGGGTAGAACTGTGGCGTCAAAAACGTCAGGTTTTAACCAAGTCTCAGTAAAGACAATTAGGTCAAAATCAAAAGACAGACTATCTACAAAGAGTTTAGTAAGTTTAGTATTAAGGCCTCTGACATTCTGATAGCCGACAGAGAAGGAAGTTGTTAGTTTTTTGATAGAGTAGAAGAAGGAATAGATAAGGAAGGAGTGGGAATAGATGAGGAAGAAAGAGGAATAGATGGTGAAGGAATCCTTGTTTGGCCCGTGTCTTCTTTTTTCTGGATGTAAACTCCTTCACAATTAAGCTTTTCGGCCAGAAGCTAGAACTGCAGATACAGTCAAAGAACTCAATTGGAGCACTGATTTTAAAAGATGAAATTTCTCTAGAATATGAAAATTTGAACTTTTCTATTGATATATTGGAGACATTCAGTTTAGCCCGAATGTGGGCCATGACATCATCCGATGTAGCATCAGGGAGAAGTCTCGAAACAAAAATGTGTTTTTTAGGTGGCACTCCCACCAATGGTTTCGGCATTGCAGGTATTGCATCAGCTACCGCATTAATTGTAGCATCAGTTGCAACAAGTGGCATTCCGGCACTACTATCACTAGAATCCCTATCGGCAAAATCCATGGGTGTAGATTCTTGCCCAGACAAAACGGACACTACAGACATCGTCTGCGGAATTGGAGTTTGCATTGGTTGAGAAGGCGTCGGAACCGATATAGATGTGGAGACCGGCAAACACAAGGACAAATCAGAAGTCTGTTCTCCTGCCTTCTTACGCTTTCGAGACTCAGTCAGTAGCGTTAAACTACTAAACTGAGACTCGACAGCTTTAAACTCTTGCGAGAGTTTAAGAAAACTGGCGGACAGACTCATCAGGTTATCCTTTGTTTGCCGCATGAAAAGTTCCATTTCATCTTCCACGATACGGCATGACTCACATCCCCATTTGAGACCCTTTTTTGATCTAAAAGGGCTGCAAACAATTTTTAACCGAACAGACAGGCATTATGAGTTAATTAGATGAATTAGTAACCAAACAAATAAAAATGAGATATGTATTGGTATTAAAATATATAACTCACTCTGAGGTCCAGAATAATAAGAAAGCGAGATATTGGGGGTGCACAAGGGTTAAAGATAAAGAGAGCACTATAGAGTCTAAATTACAGACACACAACAGACTGCAGTATGAGCGCAAATAACGGCGACAAGTGAAACGAAAACGAGAGAAAAAAAAAAAAATAAGTTAAAGAGCGCGAGCGCGGGAGCTAGAAATCACAAAAACAAAAACACTGCAACAAGAACTCACAGAAATTTCAAGACAACAACAAATGAGCGTTGCTTGTGATTTACAAGAAAGAAAAAAAGGTGGGAAAGAGAGAAAGAAAAGAAAAAAAACCAACAAAGGTTTTAACAGAATTAAGGTTGTTAAAAATTATTAACACAAACACACAAAAACGCAAACGAGTGATATGGTGCAAGTTGGATTTAATATTATAATTATAATTTTCGATCGCGATGCCGATAACACAAAATAAAAAAATTATAAAATCAGTTAAAACGCGGGAGCTTAAAAAAAACACGTCCGTCTTCCTCGAGAGCGTTGATGGAGATAGTATAGATAGATAGTTTTTGTGTGTTGCCTATGAAATAATCTTCTTTTGCAAGATTGACCTCGAGCCGGCTAAGTTCGATTTAAATTTCAATAGTTTTCAATGTTTTTCTTTATTTTCTATAGAAATTTTAAATATTTTAAAAAATTTTACATTTATAAAATATTTAAAAACCAGAGGGCCGGGGCTAACTTCGACCGCGTCAAAGTTTCTACACCCTTGCAACTTTTTTGGTAACTCTTTCCTTACCTATAGCTATCAAAGTGGAAAAACGTTTTATCTAAAAGGATAATGTTTGCGAAAGAACGGCCAACAGTCGTAGCATAGGAAATAACGAAGATATTGATCAAAGTCACTGTTTTCCACCGATCGTTCCTATGGGAGCTATATGATATAGTTACCCGATCCTTATCAAATTTGGCACAGTCATTAACAGATATATTAAACTAACAAATGTTTAATTTGAAAGCAATCGCGTCAAAAGTAACTGTTTTCGAAAGATCGTTCCTATGGGAGCTATATGATACAGTCACCCGATCTTGATCAAATTTGGCATAGTCGTTTATATGTGTAATTAACTCACCAATATTAAATTTCACGACAATAGCTCAGAAAATAACGAAGTTATTAAGAAAAGTCACTGTTCGTGACTTTGCTGTTTGTATGGGAGCTATATGATATAGTGGTCCGATCCGGCTGAATCCGAGATATACAACGCCTGCAATATATACAAGCTTACATGCAAAATTTCAGCTCTGTAGCTCTTACGGTCTAGGAGGAGTTTGCGTTGATCCAGACGGACGGACGGACGGACGGACGGACATGGCTATTTGAACTCGTCTCGTCGTGCTGATCAAGAATATATATACTTTATATGGTCGGAGATGCATCCTTCGATGCGTTGCACACTTTTGACCAAAATTAATATACCCTTTTTGCAAGGGTATAAAAATTATTAAAAAAGAAAAAAATAGTTTCGACCGGGGGTTGAATCAGGTATTCGTCAACTTCAAACACCACCTCTGCCCCTAACCCACCGACCTGCTTGGAGTATGCTCCACATTTTTCTTAAAAGTTTTTAAACTTGTCATATTGTTACTTATAGATTACTTAAAAATTTTTTTGAATTTTTTTTTGATAACAAAAGAACATTTTTATTGCATTTAATTATATTTTTATTTAGATTTTCGTTGAGGAAAATCATTGAATTTACAAGAAATAAAAGAAACGGGAAAGAATTTATTTTCTTTTGTGTCTGTCTTTAAAAAAACTCTTTTTTTCGAAAGTTTCATTTCATAATATTATGTATTTTTATGCTCTTGGAAAAGGGGTATATTAATTTTTATTAATTTTGGTCAAAAAAGTGCAACGCATAGAAGGAAGCATTTCCGACCATATAAGTACATATATATATATATACACTGCGAGTCATCAGATTAGCGGCCCGCTTACACTCACCGTAAATGCTAAATATTTACCAAACCCTTTGGAATAATTGACTCAAATTTTATTGCAATAAAAAGATTATAGATTCATATTTTTTGACGTTAACCTGATTAACAAATTTCCAATACTCTTTTTTCATACTTCTTTGAAGAAAAATTATAATAAGATTCGTTGCTCATAGACGGTCCTTTTCGAGCACTATATGCCTTTAATCGATGAAAGAAATGGGTTTTTTTATGCTTCCAGCATGATGATCAGAGTTTCTTATTTTATTTTATACTTTCCCTTTCTTTCTCTGAGGAGAGCGAGACACGAATTAATGAAGTAAGTAAGTCGTCTCGCCGACTTGGGTATACCATACACCAGTGAAACAAATATTTAAAATTTCGAAAACCAAATGTATGTCTATTAAATTGTTTTAACATGCCTCATACCATATGTTATCTCGCTCACTCTACAAACACACGAGCACTCTAGCGCCGTCACTAGCCAACGGCCAATTCGGCCCTTATGGATCGCGTTGCAAAATACGTTGATACGCATATTTTGCATGTTTCTAGTCTGATTTCAATTAAATTTGGTAGTTTCATAGAAATAGATAAGATTTATTAGGCTGCCAAATTTGATCGCGATGGTCAAAATTGCAAGAGCCAGTCGGTTTTTTCTAAATTAAGGAGGCGTAAATGGGCGTGGCAACATATTAAAATATATGTATTCTGCGCGCATACTAAGCCAATATACATACTAAATTTGGTGTCTTTAGCTTTGTTAGTTTTCGAGAAAATCAGTTTTGTTTAATTTGCGGGGGCGGAAATGGGAAATTGCGTGGCGTGGAAAATTTTTTAGTCAATATCTGCGCGTCTATTAAGCTAGCTTACATACCAAATTTAATGTCGGTAGCTTTCATAGTTTTTAAGAAAATCAGAGTTATGTGAATACCGGGGGCGGAAGGGGGCGTGGCAAAAAGTTGGAACAATTATTTTCTGCGCGCTAACTAAACAAGTATATAACCCAAATTTGATGTCTCTATCTGCCATACTTTTTAAGAAAAACAGTTTTATGTAAATTCTGGGGGCATAAGGGGGCGTGGCAAAAATTTGAAACAAACTCGATAACTGTAAATACCACACGAGTCTACATACCAAATTTGGTGGCTCTAGCTCTTATAGTCTCCGAGATCTAGGTGTTCATACGGACGGACGGACAGACGGACATGGCTAGATCGACTCGGTTGTTGATCCTGATCAAGAATATATATACTTTATATACACCCATAGGGTAAAATGGTATATTAAAGTCGCCAAAATGTATGTAACAGGCAGAAGGAAGCATCTCCGACCCCACAAAGTATATATATTCTAGATCAGGATCAACAACCGAGTCGATCTAGCCATGTCCGTCTGTCCGTCCGTCCATCCGTCCGTCCGTCCGTCCGTCCGTATGAACACCTATATCTCGGAGACTGAAAAAAGCGTTTATCTCAAAAACTATTCTAGCTAGAGACACCATATTTGGTATGTATATTCGCTTAGTAAATGCACACATTTTGTATGAATAAAAATTTTGACACGCCCATTTCCGCCCCGTAATTTGAAAAACTTGATTATCTCCCGTATTTTTTTACCTTATGCAATCAAATTTGGCACACTTAAATTTAATACTAATATCTAGCAAAATACCAAATTTGACAAAACTCGGTCAAAAAACAGTCGAGTTATGCATATAAACGTTTTTCCATAAGGCCGGAGTTGGCCGGCTGGTGGGGCGCTAGGGTGCTCGTATGATTGAGTGAGCGAGATACTAAGATATGTTTGTAAGAAGCATGTGAAAATGCATTTGTTTAATAAAGTTAAAATATTTGCTTTACTGGTGTATGGTATACCTAAGTCGGCGAGACGACTTACTTACTTCATTTTTATATAATCTGTTCTCCTATCACAGCGACGATGATACTCAGCAAAATAATTTTTGTTGGCCGCGCAGTATTAATGCAGTTTGCATTTTGTGCAAATGCACTGCATTTGGGAAGTTTTGCAGTGCTTGCAGCTTCTTTTTCCCGGAATGCGATCCAACCACTCTGGAAAATGATTGAAATGGTCAAACCTCAAGTCCTTTATTGGGTGATTTGATTTTTGGCCTTGTTTGAGTTGTGGCTGCAATGGTCGCCGAGAAATTGGCGACAGCAAAGTCTGTGATGGCGACCGACTTGATCGCGCAGACAAAGATGACGATGGTGAAGGTAAATTGTTCATGAGTGGACGACCTGGCAAGTTTTTTGACTGGTAGCCCACTAGACCCGCAGCAATCGATTCTCGGAAATCCGGAAGTTTAATGAGTTTCTCGCTGCTCATGGTTTTCTTTTGGATTCGTCTATATAGGATGTAGGCGTTTGTTGTTGCCATATCTAATAAACCAGAGGGCCGGGGCTAACTTTGACCGCGTCATAGTTTGTATACCCTTGCAAGCTTTTTGAGTAAAAGGTCTAATATTTGCGAAAGAACGGCTTAGGAAATAACGAAGTTATTGATCAAAGTCACTGCTACCACCGATTGTTCCTATGGGAGCTAAATGACATAGTCGCCCGATCTTAATCAAATTTGGCACAGTCATTAATAGTTATGCTAAACTGAGAAATATAAATTTTTATGACAATTGCTTCAAAAGTAACGAAGTAATTGACAAAAGTCACTGTTTTCAAAAGATCGTTCCTATGGAAGCTATATGATATAGTCACCCGATCTTGATCAAATTTGGCATAGTCGTTTATATGTATAATTAACTCACCAACCAATTTCACGACAATAGCTCGGAAAATAACGAAGTTATTACGAAAAGTCACTGTTCGTGACTTTGGCGTTTGTATGGGAGCTATATGATATAGTGATCCGATCCGGCTGAATCCGAGAAACACATGCAAAATTTCAGCTCTGTAGCTCTTACGGTCTAGGAGGAGTTTGCGTGGACATGGCTATTTGAACTCGTCGCGTCGTGCTGATCAAGAATATATATACTTTATATGGTCGGAGATGCTTCCTTCTATGCGTTGCACACTTCTGACCAAAATTAATATACCCTTTTTGCAAGGGTATAAATATCTACTATCTCTTAAAATTCGGGTTGCAGCATCCTGAGTTTTACTTCTTATATGGTGTCGGCCTATAAGCCCATCCAGCAGAACCACGCCTCCATATGAGCGTTATATAACTTGTGGGCAGTCAATTTCTACATTGCGCTTCGACTTTCTGTCGTAACGAGCTGCGTTTGGTGTTCCTCCTTGAGTATTTGAACTTATAAACGGCTTAACGCCCACATAGGTCGTAATAAGCGAACGGCCTTGTTGTCTTTCCACAGTATGTTACTAACCTCCACTCCATATGAGGAAAAAATTGTCAAAATATATCATATGATGTTTGAAACTTTCAACAGTTTTCTTCAAGCGTACAACTATGTTGGCTGACGCACCGATATCAGAGTAACCAGGTAATATCGCATTATCACCTGCGCTGCTATATACTTCAAATCGGTAGGCATAGCCAAAAGAATCACATAGAACAAATAATTGAATACCCCACTTGTGTGGTTTATTCGGCATGTATTGCCGCAAATGGTGCTTTATTTTTGTGCTGCACATTTGTTCTTCAACGCATGACTAGGCACGGAATCAAATCTTTCATTCAAAATGTCAATAACTCTTCGCGTGCGAAATAGTGGATCATAGCCAGGCTCACCCTTTTTGATTCGCTTACTCTCGTCACACCAATGAGAAGTATTTCTTAATTGCTTCAAATTTGCTACGGGTCATACAGGTTTGTATGGGTGCAAATACGTTTTGCCCCCAGTAACTTTTCAAATTAGGGTAGCGATATATAGACATGTAAATTAAAATTTCTATATAGTGATAAATATCTTCCGTTGTTATCTTAAACTTGTTGGCAATATTGTCCTTAAAGGCGTTTCCTCGACGATCATACTTATAATGTCCGAGTTTAAAAAATAACAAAATAGTTGAAACGGAGTTTTCAGATCAGTTATTTTGGATGGCAACCAAGAGTCGCCTTGAAAAGCAAGATTGTTTATGTGCAATTGCATAGATTGCTGTCGCCACATAACTTTACTAGGTTCCTTTATAATTGATTCGATACCTATTCATAAATAAATGAATGAGTTGTATCACAAATCAAAGTAAAGATTTGCTTACCAAGCCCATTAAAGCCACCAGAAGACGGTAAAGATACAGGTGTTGCTCCTTCAATAACTGGCAATGGTGATCGAGGCCTCTTACGAGTTTTTCGGGAAGGCTCATGGCTCTGCACAGTATTTTCATTGTTTTCAATATTACTGCACATTAAGGATACAGTAGAGACATCTTCTAATGCAGTGTTAAGTGCCTCACTCGACATGTCTACATCCGACGGGACTGATTCGAACAACTCCAGCAGTTGTTCATCCGTCAAATCAGACCATTTAAAGGGAGCTCTTAAAGCCATTGATCAATCTCTATTAAAAATTCAACAATAAATAAAAATCACACACAAATCACACAAGAAGTGCAAGCAGTTGTGAAATAGTTGCTAGCAACAAATTTTTGCCGTGGAGCCCAAGAGTGCCTCAAGGCAGTTATCACTTTTACGATGCTACAAAGCAGAACTTTAACATATTCGCACATATTAAACTTTATTTAAATAGAACATTAACTTACCTTTCAAGAAAAAAAATATTGAGTTCAATTGGTTGTATAAATTCAATTTTATTAACACAGTAAAAGACAATGGGCAGCTTCTGAAATTTTTGGCGCGCAGTAACACATGATTCGATAATATGTTTATCAAAAGCACCGATAAAAGTTTCGGAGCGCTTTACAACATTGGCAGTGTTTTTTGGCAGTTATTTTTAAAAGTTCAACAATTTTTAAATTAACTAAAAGCTCTTAGTTATTTTTTTAAAATTAAAAATAAAATACGTGCCTAGAGGCACTCTTACGCCCTAGAGGGTTAAGTAATCATATTCAAATTCATTATAATTTCAGATAGAAGCATTTCTTGTTTTACAGCTGATCTGGTATGACTTAACATTTTGAGATTCAGAACTTTCATTGTAGAAGATTATAGAATAAAAAAAAATATCAAAGGAATATCAAATAAATCAAGTTTATATTTTTTATTGTAATTATTCATCTCATTTCAAGTTCTTTTTTTTTTTAAATTCGTTAGGGTTATTTTAAATTTTTAAGCTGCATCAATTTACTCATTACTTTTCATTTCGCTTCAAGTCAAACATTATTTACGGAAATCAATTTTTTTTTTTTTTTAATTTTATTATTTGGTTGATCACAAAACGCTGAAACAGAAATTACATCAATAAATCAATTGACTACCATCCCCCTAGTTCCCAAAAAAACTTGGTTGAAAGTCGCCGAATTGATACCGCTTAATACACTAGGCACTTACCCCATAGTTTAGTCGCTGAAAGGCCTTCCATCGATGCACTGTGGAAGGGTATTTTAGATGATGATTTCTCCTTCGCGCTTTATGACCACCATTAAACTCCGTTTCTCTCACTTTGCTTTTACATTTACTCTATTTTACGTTACTCTAGACTTGAAATATTAATATAACTATAACGAGACTTTAATTAATTTAATATTTGACTTATTTACATTCTCTCTTTTTTTTTAACTTGATTAAGACGACGAAATTAAAAATAGGATCAGAAAGTAAAAATATCTTCGCTTAACGATTTCGTGCAAAACGATGTTAATTTAAAAAAAACCAGAGGGCCGGGGCTAACTTTGACCGCGTCAAAGTTTGTATACCCTTGCAAGTTTTTTGTGTAAAAGGTCTAATGTTTGCGAAAAAACGGCTTAGGAAATAACGAAGTTATTGATCAAAGTCACTGTTCACCACCGATTGTTCCTATGGGAGCTATACGATATAGTCGCCCGATTTTAATCAAATTTGGCACAGTCATTAATAGTTATGCTAAACTGAGAAATATAAATTTTTATGCCAATTGCTTTAAAAGTAACGAAGTTATTGACCAAAGTCACTGTTTTCGACCGATCGGTCCTATGGGAGCTATATGATATAGTTACCCGATCTTGATCAAATTTGGCACAGTCATTAACAGATATATTAAACTAACAAATGTTTAATTTGAAAGCAATCGCGTCAAAAGTAACGAAGTTATTGACAAAAGTCACTGTTTTCGAAAGATCGTTCCTATGGGAGCTATACGATATAGCCATCCGATCTTGATCAAATTTGGCATAGTCGTTTATATGTGTAATTAACTTAACAATATAAAATTTCATGATAATAGCTCAGAAAATAACGAAGTTATTAAGAAAAGTCACTGTTCGTGACTTAGCTATTTGTATGGGAGCTATATGATATAGTGATCTGATCCGGCTGAATCCGAGATATACAACACCTGCAGTATATACAAGCCTACATGCAAAATTTCAGCTCTGTAGCTCCAACGGTCTAGGAGGAGTTTGCGTTGATCCAGACGGACGGACGGACGGACGGACGGACGGACATGGCGATTTGAACTCGTCTCGTCGTGCTGATCAAGAATATATATACTTTATATGGTCGGAGATGCTTCCTTCTATGCGTTGCACACTTTTGACCAAAATTAATATACCCTTTTTGCAAGGGTATAAAAATTGTAGAAGCTTTCAAGGTGGTCACATGGAATGCGCTAAATCGGGTGACAGCAAGCAATATCCAGAATTTGGCTAAAAGCCAAGCTTTGTCTGGGTCAGCCGCGGCAGAAGGTTAGTTAGGCCACTCGCCTTGAAAAGCCTTGCCGTACAAAAAATCCGGTTCACCGAAGGTTAGGGCAACTTGCAGCAAATGAGACACTTTTGGCAGCACCGTAAGCCTTAACACCAAACTTTGTGGCACTGCCGGTGGTTAGTTGGCGTTGTCTTTCCAATGTCCGAATGCCATTCCAGAATGCAACAACAACCCGAAATTCGGTTGCACGTGCTCCGGCACCAGAAATAGGTATTTGAAAACTCGCCGGTTTTCCAGAAAATAATCCTCACAAACGAATGCTTTCAGCAATATTGGCCAGAAAATGGAAGGTTTCCAAACTATGATATAGAGTAAGATGCAGATGGTGGCGGGGTAAAATTTTTAATTAACCTCCATACCTGCTATAATTTATAACCAAAGATTTGGGACACAGCTTTTTTTCCACAACTTTTCTCCTCAGTATTAAAATGAAATGAAGCCTAGCAAAAAAAATGAAGCGCGTTGCCACCGCAAGTAAAACGATAGTTCATTTATCGCTATCCCCATATTATGCGTTATTGATTGATCGATACCAATATTTTTATTTATTGATTGATCGCTATTGGCAAATTGGCGCGTAAAGTCGATAAGTTTAAAAATTTGAAAGTTTAAACTAAACAAACAAGAATATTAGCTCAAAGGATTTCTATTCGTTTCGGTTGATGATTAGACGTGGTCAGGATAATATCATTCTACGATGTCGTGAGCTTTGCCAACAATTTATGGTCGATATGTACGTCAAGATAGAGAGTGAACGACTACGATACTTGCGATCTATGGATATAATATGGATAATATGGACGACCTTGCTTTTTTATTACTTTTACATGTAATCCAAAATGGCAGGAAATTACATCGTTATTACCTGGACAAAGTGCAATACATCGTCATGACAGGGCATGTGAACATGCGCGTTCAAACGCTTCAGGATCCATCCGCCGAAACTTTTTCGAAACAGCTATTAGATATTGGCAATGGGAAAGTTGTCGTACATGAAAATACTGGATCAATAAAATTACCAACCGGTTTTTGCACAATCGTCCACTCGCAAGATGTTCTCATCGACTGTATATTTCCCGATGTACACACACAATATATAAATCTTGAGTGGCTGGCAGAAAGAGCCATTTTAGCAGCGAAAAATGTGGACGTTCATGGATTAAATTTCAAGATACAACAATTGTTGCCAACAGACTCTGTGTCATACAAATCTGTTGATACAGTTTGCAATACTATCGAAGCTGTAAATTACCAAGTAGAATTTTTGAATTCCTTGGATTTGCCAGGCATGCCATCGCACCACTTACAATTGAAAGTAGGATCTCCGGTGATTTTGCTCCGTAACTTGAACCCACCACGGCTGTGCAATGGCACACGATTGGTTATTAAAAAATTAATGAAGAACGTGATTGAGGCCACCATTTTAAATGGCAAGTTTCAAGCTAAAAGGTAACACGAAATTCTTTGACTGTTAGGCGTTACGAAGTTCGCCGGATTTGCTAGTTTAAATATAAATTTAAATATATATGTATGAATATAAAACTAGTGATTTTGTTGGCAAAAAGTGTGTTTATAGTGTTTATAAACATAAAACATTTTTCTATTACTATCAGTATGTAAAGTTTACATAGTATAATAATAATAAAATCTATAGAAATTTTAAATATTTTAAAAAATTTTTTAATTTAAAAATTTAGCAAAGTCTGCTGATGATAGAACTTGGTAGTTCTTGAAATAGCTATACAGACAACCTGCTCACCTTTTTGTGTGTTGCCTATGAAATAATCTTCTTTTGCAAGATTGACCTCGAGCCGGCTAAGTTCGATTTAAATTTCAATAGTTTTCAATGTTTTTCTTTATTTTCTATAGAAATTTTAAATATTTTAAAAAATTTTACATTTATAAAATATTTAAAAACCAGAGGGCCGGGCTAACTTCGACCGCGTCAAAGTTTCTACACCCTTGCAACTTTTTGGTAACTCTTTCCTTACCTATAGCTATCAAAGTGGAAAAACGTTTTATCTAAAAAGGATAATGTTTGCGAAAGAACGGCCAACAGTCGTAGCATAGGAAATAACGAAGATATTGATCAAAGTCACTGTTTTCCACCGATCGTTCCTATGGGAGCTATATGATATAGTTACCCGATCCTTATCAAATTTGGCACAGTCATTAACAGATATATTAAACTAACAAATGTTTAATTTGAAAGCAATCGCGTCAAAAGTAACGAAGTTATTGACAAAAGTCACTGTTTCGAAAGATCGTTCCTATGGGAGCTATATGATACAGTCACCCGATCTTGATCAAATTTGGCATAGTCGTTTATATGTGTAATTAACTCACCAATATTAAATTTCACGACAATAACAGAAAATAACGAAGTTATTAAGAAAAGTCACTGTTCGTGACTTTGCTGTTTGTATGGGAGCTATATGATATAGTGGTCCGATCCGGCTGAATCCGAGATATACAACGCCTGCAGTATATACAAGCCTACATGCAAAATTTCAGCTCTGTAGCTCTTACGGTCTAGGAGGAGTTTGCGTTGATCCAGACGGACGGACGGACGGACGGACGGACGGACGGACGGACGGACGGACGGACATGGCTATTTGAACTCGTCTCGTCGTGCTGATCAAGAATATATATACTTTATATGGTCGGAGATGCATCCTTCGATGCGTTGCACACTTTTGACCAAAATTAATATACCCTTTTTGCAAGGGTATAAAAATTATTAAAAAAGAAAAAATAGTTTCGACCGGGGGTGGAATCAGGTATTCGTCAACTTCAAACACCACCTCTGCCCCTAACCCACCGACCTGCTTGGAGTGTGCTCCACATTTTTCTTAAAAGTTTTTAAACTTGTCATATTGTTACTTATAGATTACTTAAAAATTTTTTTTGAATTTTTTTTTGATAACAAAAGAACATTTTTATTGCATTTAATTATATTTTTATTTAGATTTTCGTTGAGGAAAATCATTGAATTTACAAGAAATAAAAGAAACGGGAAAGAAGTTATTTCTTTTGTGTCTGTCTTTAGAAAAAACTCTTTTTTTCGAAAGTTTCATTTCATAATATTATGTATTTTTATACTCTTGGAAAAGGGGTATATTAATTTTTATTAATTTTGGTCAAAAAAGTGCAACGCATAGAAGGAAGCATTTCCGACCATATAAAGTACATATATATATATATACACTGCGAGTCATCAGATTAGCGGCCCGCTTACACTCACCGTAAATGCTAAATATTTACCAAACCCTTTGGAATAATTGACTCAAATTTTATTGCAATAAAAAGATTATAGATTCATATTTTTGACGTTAACCTGATTAACAAATTTCCAATACTCTTTTTTCATACTTCTTTGAAGAAAATTATAATAAGATTCGTTGCTCATAGACGGTCCTTTTCGAGCACTATATGCCTTTAATCGATGAAAGAAATGGGTTTTTTTTCGCTTCCAGCATGATGATCAGAGTTTCTTATTTATTTTATACTTTCCCTTTCTTTCTCTGAGGAGAGCGAGACACGAATTAATGAAGTAAGTAAGTCGTCTCGCCGACTTGGGTATACCATACACCATTGAAACAAATATTTAAAATTTCGAAAACCAAATGTATGTCTATTAAATTGTTTTAACATGCCTCATACCATATGTTATCTCGCTCACTCTACAAACACACAAGCACTCTAGCGCCGTCACTAGCCAACGGCCAATTCGGCCCTTATGGATCGCGTTGCAAAATACGTTGATACGCATATTTGCATGTTTCTAGTCTGATTTCAATCAAATTTTGTAGTTTGATAGAAATAGATAAGATTTATAAGGCTGCCAAATTTGATCGCGATGGTCAAAATTGCAAGAGCCAGTCGGTTTTTCTAAATTAAGGAGGCGTAAATGGGCGTGGCAACATATTAAAATATATGTATTCTGCGCGCATACTAAGCCAATATACATACTAAATTTGGTGTCTTTAGCTTTGTTAGTTTTCGAGAAAATCAGTTTTGTTTAATTTGCGGGGGCGGAAATGGGAAATTGCGTGGCGTGGAAAATTTTTTAGTCAATATCTGCGCGTCTATTAAGCTAGCTTACATACCAAATTTAATGTCGGTAGCTTTCATAGTTTTTAAGAAAATCAGAGTTATGTGAATACCGGGGGCGGAAGGGGGCGTGGCAAAAAGTTGGAACAATTATTTTCTGCGCGCTAACTAAACAAGTATATAACCCAAATTTGATGTCTCTATCTGCCATACTTTTTAAGAAAAACAGTTTTATGTAAATTCTGGGGCATAAGGGGGCGTGGCAAAAATTTGAAACAAACTCGATAACTGTAAATACCACACGAGTCTACATACCAAATTTGGTGGCTCTAGCTCTTATAGTCTCCGAGATCTAGGTGTTCATACGGACGGACGGACAGACGGACATGGCTAGATCGACTCGGTTGTTGATCCTGATCAAGAATATATATACTTTATATACACCCATAGGGTAAAATGGTATATTAAAGTCGCCAAAATGTATGTAACAGGCAGAAGGAAGCATCTCCGACCCCACAAAGTATATATATTCTAGATCAGGATCAACAACCGAGTCGATCTAGCCATGTCCGTCTGTCCGTCCGTCCATCCGTCCGTCCGTCCGTCCGTCCGTATGAACACCTATATCTCGGAGACTGAAAAAAGCGTTTATCTCAAAATATTCTAGCTAGAGACACCATATTTGGTATGTATATTCGCTTAGTAAATGCACACATTTTGTATGAATAAAAATTTTGACACGCCCATTTCCGCCCCCGTAATTTGAAAAACTTGATTATCTCCCGTATTTTTTTACCTTATGCAATCAAATTTGGCACACTTAAATTTAATACTAATATCTAGCAAAATACCAAATTTGACAAAACTCGGTCAAAAAACAGTCGAGTTATGCATATAAACGTTTTTCCATAAGGCCGGAGTTGGCCGGCTGGTGGGGGCGCTAGGGTGCTCGTATGATTGAGTGAGCGAGATACTAAGATATGTTTGTAAGAAGCATGTGAAAATGCATTTGTTTAATAAAGTTGAAATATTTGCTTTACTGGTGTATGGTATACCTAAGTCGGCGAGACGACTTACTTACTTCATTTTTATATAATCTGTTCTCCTATCACAGCGACGATGATACTCAGCAAAATAATTTTTGTTGGCCGCGCAGTATTAATGCAGTTTGCATTTTGTGCAAATGCACTGCATTTGGGAAGTTTTGCAGTGCTTGCAGCTTCTTTTTCCCGGAATGCGATCCAACCACTCTGGAAAATGATTGAAATGGTCAAACCTCAAGTCCTTTATTGGGTGATTTGATTTTTGGCCTTGTTTGAGTTGTGGCTGCAATGGTCGCCGAGAAATTGGCGACAGCAAAGTCTGTGATGGCGACCGACTTGATCGCGCAGACAAAGATGACGATGGTGAAGGTAAATTGTTCATGAGTGGACGACCTGGCAAGTTTTTTGACTGGTAGCCCACTAGACCCGCAGCAATCGATTCTCGGAAATCCGGAAGTTTAATGAGTTTCTCGCTGCTCATGGTTTTCTTTTGGATTCGTCTATATAGGATGTAGGCGTTTGTTGTTGCCATATCTAATAAACCAGAGGGCCGGGGCTAACTTTGACCGCGTCATAGTTTGTATACCCTTGCAAGCTTTTTGAGTAAAAGGTCTAATATTTGCGAAAGAACGGCTTAGGAAATAACGAAGTTATTGATCAAAGTCACTGCTACCACCGATTGTTCCTATGGGAGCTAAATGACATAGTCGCCCGATCTTAATCAAATTTGGCACAGTCATTAATAGTTATGCTAAACTGAGAAATATAAATTTTTATGACAATTGCTTCAAAAGTAACGAAGTAATTGACAAAAGTCACTGTTTTCAAAAAATCGTTCCTATGGAAGCTATATGATATAGTCACCCGATCTTGATCAAATTTGGCATAGTCGTTTATATGTATAATTAACTCACCAACCAATTTCACGACAATAGCTCGGAAAATAACGAAGTTATTAAGAAAAGTCACTGTTCGTGACTTTGGCGTTTGTATGGGAGCTATATGATATAGTGATCCGATCCGGCTGAATCCGAGAAACACATGCAAAATTTCAGCTCTGTAGCTCTTACGGTCTAGGAGGAGTTTGCGTGGACATGGCTATTTGAACTCGTCGCGTCGTGCTGATCAAGAATATATATACTTTATATGGTCGGAGATGCTTCCTTCTATGCGTTGCACACTTCTGACCAAAATTAATATACCCTTTTTGCAAGGGTATAAATATCAATATCAATATCTGCGCGTCTATTAAGCTAGCTTACATACCAAATTTAATGTCGGTAGCTTTCATAGTTTTTAAGAAAATCAGAGTTATGTGAATACCGGGGGCGGAAGGGGGCGTGGCAAAAAGTTGGAACAATTATTTTCGGCGCGCTAACTAAACAAGTATATAACCCAAATTTGATGTCTCTATCTGCCATACTTTTTAAGAAAAACAGTTTTATGTAAATTCTGGGGGCATAAGGGGGCGTGGCAAAAATTTGAAACAAACTCGATAACTGTAAATACCACACGAGTCTACATACCAAATTTGGTGGCTCTAGCTCTTATAGTCTCCGAGATCTAGGTGTTCATACGGACGGACGGACAGACGGACATGGCTAGATCGACTCGGTTGTTGATCCTGATCAAGAATATATATACTTTATATACACCCATAGGGTAAAATGGTATATTAAAGTCGCCAAAATGTATGTAACAGGCAGAAGGAAGCATCTCCGACCCCACAAAGTATATATATTCTAGATCAGGATCAACAACCGAGTCGATCTAGCCATGTCCGTCTGTCCGTCCGTCCATCCGTCCGTCCGTCCGTCCGTCCGTATGAACACCTATATCTCGGAGACTGAAAAAAGCGTTTATCTCAAAAACTATTCTAGCTAGAGACACCATATTTGGTATGTATATTCGCTTAGTAAATGCACACATTTTGTATGAATAAAAATTTTGACACGCCCATTTCCGCCCCCGAATATATATACTTTATATGGTCGGAGATGCTTCCTTCTATGCGTTGCACACTTCTGACCAAAATTAATATACCCTTTTTGCAAGGGTATAAATATCTACTATCTCTTAAAATTCGGGTTGCAGCATCCTGAGTTTTACTTCTTATATGGTGTCGGCCTATAAGCCCATCCAGCAGAACCACGCCTCCCATATGAGCGTTATATAACTTGTGGGCAGTCAATTTCTACATTGCGCTTCGACTTTCTGTCGTAACGAGCTGCGTTTGGTGTTCCTCCTTGAGTATTTGAACTTATAAACGGCTTAACGCCCACATAGGTCGATAATAAGCGAACGGCTTTGTTGTCTTTCCACAGTATGTTACTAACCTCCACTCCATATGAGGAACCCACGTACTCAACTGAAAAACCTCTTGGCTTTTCCTTGATGGCACTATCGTTTGGGAGCTTGCAGTTTCGTAATCCGAATTACCCGAACCGTTACCAAACTATAAATCCCTTTTGTCCGAAGGTATACCATCAAAGGCAGCGGTGTGAAAAAATTGTCAAAATATATCATATGATGTTTGAAACTTTCAACAGTTTTCTTCAAGCGTACAACTATGTTGGCTGACGCACCGATATCAGAGTAACCAGGTAATATCGCATTATCAACTGCGCTGCTATATACTTCAAATCGGTAGGCATAGCCAAAAGAATCACATAGAACAAATAATTTAATACCCCACTTGTGTGGTTTATTCGGCATGTATTGCCGCAAATGGTGCTTTATTTTTGTGCTGCACATTTGTTCTTCAGCGCATGACTAGGCACGGAATCAAATCTTTCATTCAAAATGTCAATAACTCTTCGCGTGCGAAATAGTGGATCATAGCCAGGCTCACCCTTTTTGATTCGCTTACTCTCGTCACACAATGAGAAGTATTTCTTAATTGCTTCAAATTTGCTACGGGTCATACAGGTTTGTATGGGTGCAAATGCGTTTTGCCCCCAGTAACTTTTCAAATTAGGGTAGCGATATATAGACATGTAAATTAAAATTTCTATATAGTGATAAATATCTTCCGTTGTTATCTTAAACTTGTTGGCAATATTGTCCTTAAAGGCGTTTCCTCGACGATCATACTTATAATGTCCGAGTTTAAAAAATAACAAAATAGTTGAAACGGAGTTTTCAGATCAGTTATTTTGGATGGCAACCAAGAGTCGCCTTGAAAAGCAAGATTGTTTATGTGCAATTGCATAGATTGCTGTCGCCACATAACTTTACTAGGTTCCTTTATAATTGATTCGATACCTATTCATAAATAAATGAATGAGTTGTATCACAAATCAAAGTAAAGATTTTCTTACCAAGCCCATTAAAGCCACCAGAAGACGGTAAAGATACAGGTGTTGCTCCTTCAATAACTGGCAATGGTGATCGAGGCCTCTTACGAGTTTTTCGGAAAGGCTCATGGCTCTGCACAGTATTTTCATTGTTTTCAATATTACTGCACATTAAGGATACAGTAGAGACATCTTCTAATGCAGTGTTAAGTGCCTCTGCCACGTCTTCTTCCTCGTCGTCACTCGACATGTCCACATCCGACGGGACTGATTCGAACAACTCCAGCAGTTGTTCATCCGTCAAATCAGACCATTTAAAGCGAGCTCTTAAAGCCATTGATCAATCTCTATTAAAAAATTCAACAATAAATAAAAATCACACACAAATCACACAAGAAGTGCAAGCAGTTGTGAAATAGTTGCTAGCAACAAATTTTTGCCGTGGAGCCCCAAGAGTGCCTCAAGGCAGTTATCACTTTTACGATGCTACAAAGCAGAACTTTAACATATTCGCACATATTAAACTTTATTTAAATAGAACATTAACTTACCTTTCAAGAAAAAAAATATTGAGTTCAATTGGTTGTATAAATTCAATTTTATTAACACAGTAAAAGACAATGGGCAGCTTCTGAAATTTTTGGCGCGCAGTAACACATGATTCGATAATATGTTTATCAAAAGCACCGATAAAAGTTTCGGAGCGCTTTACAACATTGGCAGTGTTTTTTGGCAGTTATTTTTAAAAGTTCAACAATTTTTAAATTAACTAAAAGCTCTTAGTTATTTTTTTAAAATTAAAAATAAAATACGTGCCTAGAGGCACTCTTACGCCCTAGAGGGTTAAGTAATCATATTCAAATTCATTATAATTTCAGATAGAAGCATTTCTTGTTTTACAGCTGATCTGGTATGACTTAACATTTTGAGATTCAGAACTTTCATTGTAGAAGATTATAGAATAAAAAAAAAATATCAAAGGAATATCAAATAAATCAAGTTTATATTTTTTATTGTAATTATTCATCTCATTTCAAGTTATTTTTTTTTTTTAAATTCGTTAGTGTTATTTTAAATTTTTAAGCTGCATCAATTTACTCATTACTTTTCATTTCGCTTCAAGTCAAACATTATTTACGGAAATCAATTTTTTTTTTTTTTTAATTTTATTATTTGGTTGATCACAAAACGCTGAAACAGAAATTACATCAATAAATCAATTGACTACCATCCCCCTAGTTCCCAAAAAAACTTGGTTGAAAGTCGCCGAATTGATACCGCTTAATACACTAGGCACTTACCCCATAGTTTAGTCGCTGAAAGGCCTTCCATCGATGCACTGTGGAAGGGTATTTTAGATGATGATTTCTCCTTCGCGCTTTATGACCACCATTAAACTCCGTTTCTCTCACTTTGCTTTTACATTTACTCTATTTTACGTTACTCTAGACTTGAAATATTAATATAACTATAACGAGACTTTAATTAATTTAATATTTGACTTATTTAATTTTTTTTTTTTTTTTAATTTTATTATTTGGTTGATCACAAAACGCTGAAACAGAAATTACATCAATAAATCAATTGACTACCATCCCCCTAGTTCCCAAAAAAACTTGGTTGAAAGTCGCCGAATTGATACCGCTTAATACACTAGGCACTTACCCCATAGTTTAGTCGCTGAAAGGCCTTCCATCGATGCACTGTGGAAGGGTATTTTAGATGATGATTTCTCCTTCGCGCTTTATGACCACCATTAAACTCCGTTTCTCTCACTTTGCTTTTACATTTACTCTATTTTACGTTACTCTAGACTTGAAATATTAATATAACTATAACGAGACTTTAATTAATTTAATATTTGACTTATTTACATTCTCTCTTTTTTTTTAACTTGATTAAGACGACGAAATTAAAAATAGGATCAGAAAGTAAAAATATCTTCGCTTTACGATTTCGTGCAAAACGATGTTAATTTAAAAAAAAAATTGTAGAAGCTTTCAAGGTGGTCACATGGAATGCGCTAAATCGGGTGACAGCAAGCAATATCCAGAATTTGGCTAAAAGCCAAGCTTTGTCTGGGTCAGCCGCGGCAGAAGGTTAGTTAGGCCACTCGCCTTGAAAAGCCTTGCCGTACAAAAAATCCGGTTCACCGAAGGTTAGGGCAACTTGCAGCAAATGAGACACTTTTGGCAGCACCGTAAGCCTTAACACCAAACTTTGTGGCACTGCCGGTGGTTAGTTGGCGTTGTCTTTCCAATGTCCGAATGCCATTCCAGAATGCAACAACAACCCGAAATTCGGTTGCACGTGCTCCGGCACCAGAAATAGGTATTTGAAAACTCGCCGGTTTTCCAGAAAATAATCCTCACAAACGAATGCTTTCAGCAATATTGGCCAGAAAATGGAAGGTTTCCAAACTATGATATAGAGTAAGATGCAGATGGTGGCGGGGTAAAATTTTTAATTAACCTCCATACCTGCTATAATTTATAACCAAAGATTTGGGACACAGCTTTTTTTCCACAACTTTTCTCCTCAGTATTAAAATGAAATGAAGCCTAGCAAAAAAAATGAAGCGCGTTGCCACCGCAAGTAAAACGATAGTTCATTTATCGCTATCCCCATATTATGCGTTTATTGATTGATCGATACCAATATTTTTATTTATTGATTGATCGCTATTGGCAAATTGTCGCGTAAAGTCGTTAAGTTTAAAAATTTGAAAGTTTAAACTAGCGCACGCTACACCACCCGATAATATGCAACGTTAGGCAGCATATTAGTGGGAATTAGTTTCGTATATCCTTGGCGTGAAATGTTCCGACTTCTCTACCTTGCATATTTTCTAACAAATAAAAATAGTTTCCGAGTTTCTTTTTGATTCGACATTTTATTAACTTAGGGACTAATTTAGCATTAAAATTCTGAGAGAATTTGCTTAACGCAAAGTTTCTGCGAAAAACTTCTTGGCCTTCTTTAAAAGAGACAGACTTACTGCGAAGATTATACTGTGCTACATTTCGATCATATGCTTTCTTAATGTTTTCTCTTATATCCTGTCGCAAAAGGTTTAACTGGTCAGTCTGATTGAGTGGTGTTATGGGCTCTTGTAACAACTTTACTATACTGATGTTTTATGCCTAGTTCAGTGAGAAAAGATTTAAACGAATTAGCCTTAAATTGAACGAGATTATCACTAACGATGATTTCCGGTACTCCAAAACAATGAAGTATCTGTTTTAACACGAATTCGTGTATATCCTCAGAGGTTGTAACCAATGATATTTACTAAAATGGTCAACAACAATTAATAAACCGACAAACCCATTTTTGCTACGAGGGTAAGGACCAAGTAAATCGATATACAGACGTTGAAAAGGTCTACAAGTTGGCATATGCTGTCTCATAGGTGGTCTAAGCGTATAATTTGGTGCATTGGACTCCTTACAAGTGTCGCATTGACGAATATGGTCACGCAGATCCTTTACCACACCAGGCCAAAAAAGAGTTCTACGTTCTTGTCAATATTTTTTTGCATATCTGAATGTGAAGAGGTATGGCTATCGTGAGCTTTTTTTAGAACATCAACTCTGAGTTTATCCGGTACCCATAGTTTCCAAGAGAGCTTCTCTTGATAAGAATCTCCATTGGCATGTTCGGTTCGAATATACAAATGTTTATTTACAATTTCGATTTCCGGGAATTTTTCTCGATTTTCAGTGATTTTTTTCTTCAGATACATATAACTATCGCCAAAAATGCTTCAGAGTCCAAATCTATAATCGGACCCATTTCTATTGCCTCTATCGAAAGGTTGGGCAATCTTGATAACGCGTCAGTAATCAAGTGTTCTTTTCCTTTCCTATGCGACATATTGAACTTAAATTGTAGCAAGCGAAAAATCCATCGAGCTAATCTCCCAGAAACGTTTTGTTGACGAATCAGACTTCAAATTCTTGTAATTCCAAATAACACCTAAATTTATCGATAACCAGTATAACAGCTAAACATTCGCGTTCATTAACACTATAATAACGTTGCGCACGACTCAACTTTTTAGACACGAAAGCAATAGGTTTCTCTTCCTCTGTGTCTGATAACTGGACAGGTACAGCGCCAATACCATAATCGCTGGCATTACAGTGTAAGAAAAATTTCTTATTGAAGTCCCTGGTTTTGTAGGATAGGGGCAGAAGTTAATA
Organism: Drosophila willistoni; assembly: GCF_018902025.1. Classification (NCBI taxonomy): domain Eukaryota; kingdom Metazoa; phylum Arthropoda; class Insecta; order Diptera; family Drosophilidae; genus Drosophila; species Drosophila willistoni. The sequence goes on along the minus strand of NW_025814515.1, from coordinate 33,737 downwards.
GATCCTTCAACTTATTCATAGAAGCTTGAGCTTCCGGAGTCCAAACAAAATTTATTTTTCTTGACAACAGTTCCGTTATAGGATAAGTGAGATCAGCAAAATTCGGTATAAAACGGCGATACCAACCGCAAACTCCAAGAAATCCTCTAGTTTGTTTCAAATTCCTAGGTGGTGGCCAATTTTTAATACATTCAATCTTTGACGGATCGGTGCAGATACCTTTACTGTCTATTACATATCCTAAATAACTAATGCTTGCGACACAAAACTGACTTTTCTATATGTTAATGGACAGGTCAGCTTTCTTACTAACACCGAAAGATGAGATGAGAAATCGTCTGAAATTTTACACAGATCATCCAAATAGCAAAACACACAATGGCGAAGGTCAGCAGGGAATACTTCATCCATTAGACGGCTCATAGTAGATGTGGCATTACAAAGGCCGAAAGGCATAACTTTCCGTTAATTCTATTTGCCAGTAGGCATCCTTTAAATCGATTTTGGAAATAATATTTGCCTTGGGTAATCTTGAAAAAATACTGTCAATGCTGTGCAAAGGATAAGCATCCTTAATTGTGACTGCGTTTAACTTGCGGGCATCTAAGCACAGTCGCACTTTATTAGGCTTTATCACTGGTCGAATAGGAGACACCCAGGCGCTAACAGCTGGTTCGATAACTCCTAACTATGATTCAACTGAATCATACGATCAATTTCCGTGTATACTAATTTTTCAACAGCTGGACTAATAGCGTAAAAACGTTGTTTTACAGGTTTGGCTTCGCCAATCTCGATATGATGTTTTATTAAAGACGTACGTCCGAGATGATGACTTGCATTGGGAAACATTTGCTTGACGGCTTCAAGCTGTCTAATTTGCAAATACGTGAGAGAATAAGAACTAGGGTCGGTCTCTAACTTCTTCTCAGAACCGACCTCGATCGAACTAATTATAGACGGGGCAAGTTCGAAAATTCTCCAAAAGTCATGACCTAATATTAATTTTTTCTTCAACGTGGGAATTACAAATAATTTCAACATTCTTTCCAATCTACCGTAACGTACCATCACTTCTAACATACCAATCACATTTTGGGCGTTTCCGTCCGCTGTGCGCACTTGACCTTTAGTTTGTACAAATTGGCGAAAATGTGAAAAATCTGTTTGTGCTAAATCCGAGCCTATACAACTTATGCTGGCACCGGAATCCAATAAACCTAATTCTGTGAACGTAAGATTTGAGACTTCTGCATAGCTCCTATTATCGTTGTCGTTTCTAAAAATTGTTGCAACAAAAAGTTTCCTGGTTTGTCTTGCGTGATCATAATATTTCCTTAGTCTTAACGTGCGTTTAGATGGGGATTGGTCCGATCTGAAAATTCTGTCTTTAACCGTAAGGTAATGTTGTAAATGCTCAGGATATGACAAAAATCTTAGTGGGAGTTTGTGAGACTTTCGTACGTTTACTTTATGATTCACAATGTTAATACTTTGTTGAACGTTTTCCGAGTTTAATGTAACTATTTGCGGGAGCATCCGACGTTGTCTGGATGCACCCTTCGATCGGTTTTTCGCTAACGTTTTTATACAATCTTGACATTGAGGCTTGTAAACATTGGCCGTGCCGCAACCGTAACAAAAAATGGTGCGTTCTTCTAGACAGTTTTGCCATGTGTGACCGGCTTCGCCACAATTCCAACAAACGAACTTCCCTTGCACAGCAGCAACTTCATAATCCTCGTCTGGGTCTGGGACTATTTTATTATCTTCGGTTTCCTCTTCTTGAATTTGAAAAATTTGTCTGCGTCCATTCGCTTTGGCGTTAGAAATTACTTTTGGTTGAGAGCCCTCAAGCTCAGCCGAGCTCATGTGTTAAAATTTCTTGCATCTGTACTAATCTACGAAGGTGACCTATTGATGCGATGGATTGATATAGTAACTTTTGTCGTATCTCTGGCAACAGGTTGTTTTGCAAAATTTCCATCAGCTCCTCTTCCTCAAACTTTATATCGAACTTGTCAATCAAAGAAGCTACCTCATTGTAAAAACAAAGAAAAGATTCTCCAGCTTATTGCTTTCTCACACAAATCATTTCTTTGCTCATAAAATCTGATCGATAGTCTCTATATTGCTGACGAACAGCTGAACAAAACTCGCTCCATAAGATTTGAGGGACTTGCTTATGATATCTCCAATACCACTCGCGGGCTTTTCCTCCAAATAATATTTGAATGTGTTTACACACCTTAATAAAATCACTATCAAGAGTATCCTCCGTTAGGGCTTTTACTCTATAAATAAATTCTTCTACTCCCAGACCTTCCGTAGATCCGTCAAAACGTAGATTCCATTTCTGCATTACATTTGCAATTTTCGCATTTTGAACAGTTAAATTCATGGGTAACGACGATACAACACGAGAAACTGTTTGTTCTATCATATTTTGTATGACCGTATAATCGATCTCTCGATTAGAACGAGTATTATTACTACGATTGGGTCTTGCTCTTCGAGGATTAGGCATGGTTTTAGGTAATTGCGGTTCAGGTGGATTACTACTGTGTCTGGCATCTAAGCATGATGCTGGTGCTTCGCTAACTGATATAGCTGGTTCGTTGGGCTGCTCTGCTCTGTTTTTTGGGACTTGACCTAGCTGTTTTGTAAAATTATGAGTCCATGCTCGAGAAGTGGTGGGTGCCAATGACAAATTTTTTTGCTTCGCGTTTGGTGAACAGTTGCCTACTACGAAAACTACTAAAAACTTGGTTGAAAGTTACTTACCCCATAAAAATCTTCACTTAACGATTTCGTGCAAAACGATGTTAATTTAAAAAAAAAAATTGTTGAAGCTTTCGAGGTGGTCACATGGAATGCGCTAAATCGGGTGACAGCAAGCAATATCCAGAATTTGGCTAAAAGCCAAGCTTTGTCTGGGTCAGCCGCGGCAGAAGGTTAGATAGGCCACTCGCCTTGAAAAGCCTTGTCGTACAAAAAAGCCGGTTCACCGAAGGTTAGGGCAACTTGCGGTGTCTTTACAATGTCCGAATGCCAATTCCAGAATGCAACAACAACCCGAAATTCGGGTTATTTGAAAACTCGCCGGTTTTCCAGAAAATACTCCCCACAAACGAAAGATGGCAGCAATATTGGCCAGAAACTGGAAGGTTTCCAAACTATGATATAGAGTAAGATGCAGATGGTGGCGGGGTAAAATTTTTAATTAACCTACATACCTGCTATAATTTATAACCAAAGATTTGGGACACAGCTTTTTTTTCACAACTTTTCTCCTCAGTATTAAAATGAAATGAAGCCTAGCAAAAAAAATGAAGCGCGCTGCCACTGCAAGAAAAACGATAGGTGATTTATAGCTATTATGCGTTTATCGATTGATCGATACCAATATTTTTATTTATTGATTGATCGCTATTGACAAAGTGGCGCGTAAAGTCGTTAAGTTTAAAAATTTGAAAGTTTAAAGAATTTAGCGAATTTATGTCAGTGGGGGAAGAAACTGTGGCCACTGTAGGAGATATGATAGGTAGCATAGAAGCACAAGCAAACGTTGGTGATGGCTTAAATGCACAATTGAAAAATTGGTATTTAAAGCATAAATCAAAACGAAGCTGTGCTATTGAACTAGAGAATATTTTGAATTCACATAATTTAAACATAAAGCCCTTCTATAAGTTCAATTGCTCCGACAAGCCTAACAATGCTAGAATAGGAGTCGGCACCTATTTAAATATAGCCTTGTCGAAGCAATTAAATAAACTTTATATTTTGTCCAAGCTTCCCGATGTATTAAGCATCGATATTAATGCCGATGGACTTCCTACTTATTCGTTTAAATAATATTTATAAATGCCCTGTTTTGCCGAACGGAGAATTTCTGGGTCAGAATAAGTCAATGAATTTTTGCTCCGATGAATTTTTGTCCAAGTTCACACTTGAGTTGTCCGAGATTATTCAAAATGGCTTAACCATTGGAAATAATAAAGTTCACTGAGAACTTCGCGGTATTGTGTGTGATGCTCCTGCATTTGGTACTCTGACGCCTGGTTACACTTCCAGTCACGGTTGTAGTAAAGGCATTCAGGTGTCACGTAAGATGACTCTGTTTTGACATTTAGCACTAAGAGTGCTGAGTATTTAAACATTCAGTCTGCTTTCGAAAAAATTGGTGTTTTAATGATAACCCAAATACCACTCGACTGCATACCACTTGTTGAATTGGGTGTCATGCGTAAATTTCTAAATAGATTAATTACAAATAGAATTGTCAGTAAAGTTTCTAAAATTGACAAAGCCAAAATATCCGAAGCCTTAATATCGATGCGAAAATATATTCCAAAAGAGTTTGCAAGGAAGTCGAGATCATTAGAGCTTCCGCATTGGAAGGCATCTGACTACAGGCAGTTTTTGTTGTATACTGGGATTGAAGCTCGTAAAGATACAATGAATGATGACCAGTATTACGAGTCTTGTTGCTGCACTATGCTTACAGGTTGCTATGCTCCCAAAAGCAGAGACACAGTAATGTGGAAACTTCTCAACAAATGTTAAACTTATTTGTTGAGAATTGTTCACTTGTTGTTGGGGAAAACAGTGTTTCCTACAATGTTCACAGCTTACTCCACTTAAATGAGACTATTGAGCAAATCGGTGATCCGATTTCAGGCTCTTCATACTCTTTCGAAAACTATTTGCAAAATCTTAGGAGATTCGTCCGAAAGCCAACGCAAATTTTACCACAAATTTTTAGGAAAATTGTAGAAAATAATTTAATTGTGGGGGAGGAGGAAGAAATAGAGTTAGGTGAAAATTGTTGCACAATAAGTAATAGAAGGCCAGATAATTTTTGTTTTATTGGAGACAGCATCCCATTTCAGGTAGTTTCTTTCACAGAAGAAAGAAAATATTTCGCAGCTTGGTGAAATATTTATTGTAGTTAATAGATTTGCACAGATAAGAAGCAGTGTAGGAATTTATTTCACTGATTTAGAAATGGCATCAACTTTGGAAAAGTTTTCTGTGTCCGATTTTGTGACCAAAGCGGTAGCTATGCCGTAGGGGGGTTTAGTAGTTGCTTCCTTGCTGCATATGTAGGTAGTTCGAAATGGGGAAATGGAGGTGTTTAGTCCGCATTAGACGCATTAGATATCTTTTGAAGATTCACCTACCATAGTTCGATTACTTTAGAATGGCCGACCACTTTTGAGTCGGTCTCGCGGAGTAAGTTTTTGTATTGTTGCTGAATCCAATTTTATCTCATAATTATAATTAATTTCAGATGCAGATGCTAGTACGTTAACTGACCATGAGCCAAATGACCAAGCGGCAATAATGGCAGAGTTCGCCATTCTAAAGCAAGCGTTGGCGGCTCAGACGGCGCTAATCCGCCATATGGCGATGGGGAAAAAAAGCACCGGGACTAGAGGGACACAAACGACAAAGCGGCGACACGATGCTTGTTTGTCTCGGGGTTCGGCAAGACATTTGGACATTTGTCTTAGCGACTGGAGCGACAACTGTCGCTAGGTTGTGTTTCCGGTCTTGAAAGCTAGGACATGCAATGTTAAATGTCGTCGCAATTTTAGTGGGAGTGTCGCTAGATGGTCCCCGCGGACAAGCGACATGTCCCCGGGGAATCCCCGGCGGTACTGAAGGGTTGCTATCATCAAACTTTTCAAACATCGTTGCATCTGCTTCACTGTTTTTCAAATCACCAGTGCTCTACCGGCTTGTCTCTCCTTTGGTTATTAATCTGGCTGCCATGTCTAAACCTTCCTCTCACTTTCCATCTGTAAAATACCGATATAAGTATATAATAATAATAATAGTACTTACAACTATGTCGTTGACACCGTTCGCCACTGTTGTCCGCCAAGTAGAGTTTACCAGGTAGGGTTTGGAGATAGTCTGCCGATAGGTACGGTTTTCCGATAGTTTGTTGGTAGCTCGGCGTTTCTTTATATTCGTCTCGTCTCCAGGCTCCTCTTCTTTGCAACTATCTTGTTGTTTTGCTGCTGTTTCTAGTTGCCGATTTGCATTTTATATTATTTATTGTTTATATTATATGGTGGGAAAAACAAGAAATATTTTATATTTTCCACAATGTGTGTGGCTGATTGTAATTCGAGTCATATGCTAGGTTAGTTGTTTCTGACAAAGTTACAGTTGTATTATAATTTCTTTAGTGCATCTGATATGGTGAAGCGGAAGGCACCCTAGCATAGTCCAAAACTTAATTGGGGTATTTAGGAGAGAGGAAAGAAACTTAGCTCAACGCTCGATAAGCTTGGTACAAATTAGGTTAGCTTACCCTGGATATAAGGGGAAAAGATTTCCCAGTTCAAGGAAGCTCTAGGGTACAGTTGAGTTTCATTCTCACAGTACCATATCCATGCTGTTTCTCAAACGCGGTAGGTACACCACACCACGGCAATTAGCAAAAAAACCGAAATTTTTTTTTTAGAGAACTAAATACATTCATATTAATTAGTTTAATAGGCTTAGCCACTTAGTGTAAAATATGGATGAAAAAGAAACGAGTGAACTTCAAAAATATTTACCTTACCTTGATTTCCTGATACATTCTGGTGAAACTAATTACAAACATAAGGAAATTAGGTATTGGATATCCAACAGCTACAAATTTAAAAGAAATATTGTAGATCTTATGAAAAAATACATAAAAGTAGCCGATAGTAGATTGCTAGCTAAAACTCCTTAAAGAAAAGATATGCCTGGATGGGTTTTATAAACTATTCCAGGACTCAATCGCATTTATAGACATAACAGAATCATATCAAGAAATAATAGATTTAACAGATTCAGAAGTAGAGTTAATATATCTAGACAAGTAAAAAAAATTATATATATATACATAAATGTATAAATATATACATATATACATAAAATAAAAATAACAAACAGTTTGTTTTGTATTCTTTTCCGATATATTTCGGCCCATCATCTGTGGTCGTCATCACGACACTATAAACAATATTGGATTGTAATTACCATACCATTAATTTAACAACAAGAAACACCTACTTATTTTTACAAGTCCGCACACTGTGACGTGGAGCTACACACTGATTTGTCCCTAATAAATGCCTGAATAAATGCGAGCATTTGTCTGTCTTTTAATTAAGTTTTTTATTTGTCGGTGTGTTTATTATGTGCAGCATCTCCAAAGTTTATATTATTATATTTACATTGTATTTTATATACTACGTTGCTCTTGTCCATTGTATCAATCTTGTTTTTTGTCCTGTTAAATATATGTATATGTATTTGTTCTGTGTCCTTCTTTCCGACAGTTGTGGGACAAATGTGACGGACATAAAGCGTTTTGTCGTGGTTTTTCTATTGGATTTGTTATTGTCAGATTTTAGTAAAGTTCTTATTGTGTGGTTTGGAAAGTCCTTTAAAATACGTCTTATTTCTTCCTTCGTTTCGTCATGAAATGTTGGGTCCGATATGTTAAGCATCCGTTGTCTATAACGTCATGCTGTATTATCATCGACTTCGGATGTTTGGAGTTGAAGTTGAAGTTGGTGTTCGTCCTGATGCTGTTGGTTTTTTGTACCATTTTTAGTCTAGATATGTCAATTTGTTGTTATTTTTTCAACTCTATTGTAAACTTAATGTTTCTGTCAAAAGAATTTAGGTTGTCAAGTGTGTTTTGGATCTCGTTTTCTTTAATTAAGGCAAAAAGGTCATCTACATAATTTGTCATAATTCTAGATGGTCGCTTTAGTGTTTTCATCGTTTTGTCTAGGAGTTCTTCCATAATTATGTCGGCTATTATTGGTGACGCTGGTGACCCCAGAGGCATTCCTTTTAGTTGTGTGTATATGTTGTCCTTGTATTTAATATCTGTTCTCTTGTATAGAAAAACGTACTTTTTCCATGAATGTTAATTTTGGAATGTTAGTGTGCGCTTTTATTTTTGTCCATTTTTCCCAAAAATGTTAAATGCCAATTCTATTGGAATAATTGGAAAAAGTGAGACTACTTCAAATGATATTAATCTTTCATCGTCGCAAATGTATGTGTCATTAATCCTTGTCTTAAATTCTGAGGCTTTCTTTACGTTGCTTGTTGAGTCTGCTGTTATATTTTTTAATATGTTGACTATGTATTTGCATAGTTCGTAGGATGGAGAACCAATTGATGAGCAATGGCGTACCTTCTTTCTGAATTTTAGTTAATCCATATATTCTTGGTGGAATTGATGCGTTTGTTATTAGCTTATTTCGTTCGGTCTTTGAAATAAAATCATGTTTGTATAATTTTTCCACCAATTCGTGGTTTTTGTTATCTATATCAACATAGTTGCCTTTTAGCTTAATATTCATTACCGGCATATAAACGTCAAAAATTTTAAGCAAAAGCCTACCATTTAAATGCCTTGGCAATGAATAATCTTCGTTTTTAGTGATAACTTGAAACTTAATACGATCTTATAATATTTTATTTTCGTATTCTATGGGTTTTGAATCAAAGATTGGCCTAAGGTTAACGACTTTTTATAATAACATCCACAACACAGAAATATTTTGATTTTTCCTAATATCTTTTGAAATTAGGCGGCTTAGACAAAAGAAAAAATTTTTTTTAGATATTTGCCTATTAAAAGGCCAGGCTAAAAATATTATGATAAAAGCAGCGAGTAAAAAGACAAAAAGTGTTCAAAGTAGCATTTTTTATTCATATGAATCGAAATAGGCACTTTTGAATAAAACATACGCAAAAGTTTTTTTATGTAGCTCACTTGGGAGATTTTCACACATATAAAAATAGGTTTTTTTTTTATACATAAAATAAAATATATATATGTGAGTATGTGAGTGGGTTTACTCAACTAAGTTTATTGATTATTTTAAATTAAAAGTAGTTTGGAAAAGCTAGTCTTAATCTGCTGCTTCGGTTCACTTGTTTTCTCTCTCACTGCTGCTTCGTCGACACTGCAACTTCAACTGTGTCTCTCCTGTGCTCTTCTATTCTGCTGTCTGCTGTTGTTCTGCTATTAAACTTTGCTTTTCATCATCGTTTATCCGCTTGCTGCTGTTAAACCTCTGTAACCCGCCATCGTACCTCACATTCGGCCATTCCTTATCATTCATCTGTCCCAGATGATAAATCATACAGTCCCAACTTGTAGAAGTATTTTGTAGGTCCTTCGACATCCGCTGCTTTCCTTACGTCTTATCTGCCATTACTCTTCACTTGCGTCACCTCATAAGGACCTAAATATTTGCTGGACAGATTTTTTCTTGCGACAAACTGCGTCCTGCGTATGGCGACTACGTCTCCAACCTCGTATCCGGCCTCTGGCTTTCTTATACTGTCAAAGTGCTTCTTATAAGACTTCTGCGCTTGTTTAATTTCAGCTTTTGGCGTTCTGCCTTATTAGTTGGCGTTCTTTATCAAAGCGTTGGTACAACTGTAGTGACCAGAATGGGTTTTGGTTTAAAATTTTCACTCAACCTAGTTAACCTAAGGTGTTAGTAAACATTTCAGAAGCAGAGGCACTAAGGTTGGGGATAAGTCTTTAACATGAACCATTCTTGCTCGGGTCTAGCTCGTCGGATTGGTCGGCGTTCTTTCTCCCCTTTTCACACACACTATCATTAATAAATTTAATGTGCGTTATGAAAACTAAACTAACTACTAAAAGTTAAAGGTGATGTTACTATTATTAGCATTGCTAAGGTACCAATTCACCACAACCTAAAGAAAGAAGACAAACATGAATCTAAATAAAGAATGTGAGAGAACTTCGATATGATGAGTCCCTCTTCTTTACCCACCCGACCATGATCACTGTTCTAAAGGCTGTAGTGGGCACTGTACCACTGTACCACTATTGCCTGGTAACGATTTTATTTTTGAAATTTCCTAGGTAAAAGAATTTGCGAACGGGTTTTTTCCCGAATGTTGCGACGTGACGGCTTTTCATTGGGTGTGAGCATGATTGTCACTTAACTGTACTTAAAGCTGAAACTCAACCCTGCCATTAAGTTGACCATTATCATATCAGAGTGACCGTTCTCTGATTATACCCTTGCAAAAAGGGTATATTAATTTTGGTCAAAAGTGTGCAACGCATAGAAGGAAGTATCTCCGACCATATAAAGTATATATATTCTTGATCAGCACGACGAGACGAGTTCACATCGCCATGTCCGTCCGTCCGTCCGTCCGTCCGTCCGTCTGGATCAACGCAAACTCCTCCTAGACCGTAAGAGCTACAGAGCTGAAATTTTGTATGTAGGCTTCTATATACTGCAGGCGTTGTATATCTGTCAGCCGGATCGGATCACTGTATCATATAGATCCCATGGCAAAGTCACGAACAGTTACTTTTCTTAATAACTTCGTTATTTTCTGAGGTATTGTCGAAATTAAATATTGGTGAGTTAATTACATATAAAAACGAGTGTGCTAAATTTGATCAAGATCGGGTGACTATATCGTATAGCTCCCATAGGAACGATCTTTCGAAAACAGTGACTTTTGTCAATAACTTCGTTACTGTTGACGCGAATGCTTTCAAATTAAACATTTGTTAGTTTAATATATCTGTTAATAACTGTGCCAAATTAGATAAGGATCGGGTAACTATATCATATAGCTCCCATAGGAACGATCGGTGGAAAACAGTGACTTTGTCCAATAGCTTCGTTATTTCCTATGCTACGATTGTTGGCCGTTATTTCGCAAACATTAGCCTTTTTAGATAAAACGTTTTTTCACTTTGATGGCTATAGATAAGGAAAGAGTTACCAAAAAAGTTGCAAGGATATACAAACTTTGACGCGGTCGAAGTTAGTCCCGGCCCTCTGGTTCTATCTTTATATAAGCGCGGGTGATTTTAAAAAAACTCTTCGTTTGAAAGTCGCATTTACAAAAACATACTTTTGCATCCGCATAATGATATAGGTATATCATGAGAGCATGATGAAAAGTAAATTATTACTTAGATAAAACGAACTGGTCGAGAATATCAAATTTATTGATTAAGTTACGTTCACATTCGATAATTATCAAAACAAAGTATCAAATGGATATATTTATGCCGACAATCCCTAGTAACAAACCAAAGGGAAGCACAGGAAGCGGTACATAGGTGTATAACTGTACCGTTAACTGAAGTGAAATTTTGTGATAAATAAAACAACGAATGCGCTCGCTTTCATAGATAACTTTCGACCATATTCTTCTTTTTACTAACGAGGCGGAGCGGGCGAATTTGCTTCATGCACTCCCACGCTCTCGGTTCGCCCCCAACTCCAACATCAAACATTAAGCGACGACACTAGTGCTCATCTACGCTAACACCGGCCCCCTTGGAGGGCCTTAAAAAAATCGGCAAGGGTGCCAATTTGTGGATCTTCGTGTCCTGGCTTATTGCCCCGAGTGACCTGGAGTTTAATGTGGCCTCGACTGCCACTAGCACCGTCTCCATCTCCTCTGCTGTTAGGCTGGCGTTGGCTACCGTCCGTAGGAGTACGTGCTTTGCAGATTTGACACCTGCCTCCCATAGACCGCCGAAGTGCGGCGCTCTTGGCGGTATGAACGCAAATTCGCTTCCGCTTCTTAACGCGAATTCGCGAACTGCGTCCACCTCGCCTTCGATCATGCGACGAAGATCCAGCAGCTCCCTGCTCGCTCCGACAAAGTACGTTGCGTTGTCACAGTGGACCACTCGGGGTACTCCTCTCCGCCCGATGAATCTTTCGAAAGCCATAAGAAAAGTATTAGTACTTAAATCAGACACTAATTCCAAATGAACCTTTAGAAGAAAAGCAAACGAATAGTGCAATATAAGCTTTGTGTGGAGGCCTTCCTCGAAATGTCAATGTTATGTGTACTGGACCATAAAAATCTAAGCCGCATTTGCTAAACGGGCGGAGCTCTCTAAGTCTATTTCCCATTATTTTCGTCATAAGACGTGGCTTGCATTTAAAATATAATACACAAGACCTCACTCTCTGACGGCAAACTTCTAAAGCGTTAACAACCAACAGCTGTTCAGGCAGGGTGCTCACTAAAATTTTCCATTATTTTCGTCATAAGACGTGGCTTGTATTTAAATCATAATACACAAGACCTCACTGTCTGACGGCAGACTTCTAAAGCGTTAACAACCCACAGCTGTTCAGGCAGGGTGCTCACTAAAGTTCTTGGGCTAACAGGACAATTTGATAAATGGAGATGGGGGACAAAGCTTCAAACAAAGTGCGAGAGTTTTGATAAAATGAGCGGAAATTTCGCATCATATGCACTAGGAGCGTTTACAAGTCGCTTCCAACTCTCAACAACGAAAATGAGCACCACGCCCAGTGTCCGAGAGTTGTACATTCTGGTTGGTAGCCCACTCCCATTGAGATTTACTAAGAAACTCTGAACCTTTTAACCAAATCGAGTCTTACTAATTCATCAACATCACAACCTCGTGATACTATGTCAGCTGGGTTTTATTTTGTTAACACATGAAACATTAACACATTTCAGCCACCCTGTTCAAAACGAACGTAACCAGTGTCGATGGGTGTGACTGTATGTAGGGTTATTTCCGAATCCGACCAAAGGAATGTCCGCTTAATTGCAGCCTTTATAATATTACTGATTCAGTGACAGAGATCTGCGTGAAGGTGAGCGGCACACAGCTCAAGTCTAGGCAATGTTTTTGTCTTGAGGGGCGCCACTTTAGATTTCGACGTTAGATACAACATCCATATGGTCTCATTGAAGCATCAGCAAATCCATGAATCTCTATCGGTGATTTAGGTTCTGTATGGACGCATCGTGGAATTTTATTTTAAATGATTTTAATTCGTTTTATGGTGTCTCTAAATTCGTTGGAATTGATTCGTCCCATTCAAGTCCCATGAGCTACAGTTCTTGCATTAAGATTTTTCCTCTAATGATTAGGGGACTCAAAAAACATAACGGATCAAATAAACGAGATGTCACCGAGATAATGTTCCGTTTTGTTGCTCTTACCCAGGTAACCAAACAACACCAAGTGCCTTGGTTGAATCTGATTCTGAATTTGTTATCGGCGTTGCTGTGCTAAGGGAAGCCGAGACTGCCGAACTGTTTGAGAACCATTTGCTTAACTCAAATCCTGCTTAAAACAATGCATGTGATACTTCAGACTTGATTGTCAGAAGGTCCTCATCGCAATCAGCACCAATCAACATGTCATTAACATAAAAATCGTGCCTGATAACATCAGCAGCTTTTGGATGTGACAATTCAATCGTCAGGGTTTTTTCTCCACAAAATGAGCTGGAAATCTCGATCTGCTTCATATACCATTACTTGACGATACATTTTCTTGACGTCAGCGGTCAAGGCCTATTTATGCAAACGAAATCGAAGCAAAGTCGAGTTTAGCTTCTCTAGAATGGATGTCAAGATGTCATTCAACGATGTTTGAAAAACGACGGATGAATTAAAAAAAAACTCTTCGTTTGAAAGTTAAATTTTTTAGAGGATAAAATCAGGTCACTACTTATCTCTTCTTCAAGTTTCACGATTTGTTCTTCTCCCTGCGCAACTCGATACTTCGATTCCTTTAGCTCCTGCTCAACATGTTCTTTTGCAGAATTGGCCTGCTCTAGCTTGGTCATGGTTTCGGCATTCGTTTCCTCCAATCGCTTGGTTTCATTTTGTTTCTCCTCCAAGACAAATGATGCCTCATCGCGCCGCAGGGTCTTTTGCTCCGACTGTTTGCGATTGTCGTGTCCAACATTGACCTGATTGCCTCCTTTGCCCTCAATTTCATCGGTCGTTAATTGAAGAATCTGTTGTAGTCGGCTTAATTGCTCGTCACGCTTCAGATGCACGGCTGCCATCTGAAGCTGAGATGTGTAAATTAATTAAAAATTATTTTCTTTATATTTACTATGGATGATTTTAATTCGTTTTATGCTGTCTCTAAATTCATTGGAATTGATTCGTCCCATTCAAGTCCCTTGAGCCACAGTTCTTGCATTAAGATTTTTCGTCATATATGAGTCATCGATTTGGAATTGGAATACGTCTTCCCCAAGTAACCAAACAACACCAAGTGCCTTGGTTGAATCTGATTCTGAATTTGTTATCGGCGTTGCTGTGCTAAGGGAAGCCGAGCAGATGTTTTTCCCACAGCTGATCCGCTGGAGATAGAATTTTGATGGGGGAAGGCAAATTTTCGTTTGTCCAAGGTCTCGTTAATTGAGGATAGCTCAAATTGACTGTCCTCTTCTGAACTAGTCCCATGTCGGAAGAGTACCGCGCGGATACAACCCATCCAAAGATAATCTTCTGATGGGTTGGAAGTCCTGGACCTATAGATAGAAGGTCGTAAAAGAAATCTGCTCCAATGAGCTTGTCTATTTTTTGTGGGTGGGCTAATTGCAGATTATTAGATATTTTCCACCCAGTGATATTAACGGTTTGAGGTGGCTGATATAACGAAATTGACTTCAGAATTGTCTGTGGTATCTTAATTATATCTTCGGTAAGAATGGATGGGATCCATGATTTCCAAGAATGGATTTTCTGCACTTCATTTCCGCTTGCGTGTTCGGTTCGTGTATAAAGATATTTATTGTCTACGCGCAAATCAGGCAATCTGGACTGGTTGTCTGTAATGCGTTTTGGCAGTTCACGATATTCATGTGAATCTTCATCCCGTCGCGCTAATGAGTCCGCTAGATTGTTTTGAGAACCAGAACGATAACGATTTCAAATGAGAAAGCTTGTAAGTTAACTGCCCATCTCGCTAATCTACCGGAATGGTCCTTTTGTTTCAAAAGATTTTGAATCGTGATCGGTAACGACTACAAAAGATTGTCCCTTAATGTATGTTCTAAATTTCTTAATTCCTTTAATAACTGCCAAACATTCGAATTCGAATATCGTATAGTTTCTTTCGTATAAGCTATTGGTAGTTCTATACCTTCGGAATTAGTTTGAGCTAACATACATCCTACTAAACTCGCATCACATAAAAAAATTAGCGGTTTCTTAAAGTCGGGAGTGGTCAAAATATGTGCTGAAGTTAATTTTCGTTTCAGTTCTAAAAAAAGCGTAGTCTGCCTCTTCCTTCCAATTAAGAGTTCTGTTCTTTTTTAAGAGTTCTGTTAATGGAAAGCTAATAGTGGCATAGTCTTCAATAAATCGTCGATACCAGCCAGTGAGTCCTCAAAATCTTCTTAATTTTTTCACAATCGGAAAGTCGTTTATTAAACAAATTATTCCAGGATCGGTTTTCACTTGTCTGTATCCAATAATAAAGCCGAGGTATTTAATCTCCTGCATGCAGAACTTAGATTTAGCTACATTAATCGTAAGATTCGCTTTACGCAGTCTTAATGCTACCTCTTGTATTACAGCAATATGCGAGTCAAAATCTTCGGAAAGAATTAACAGGTTAACGAATACCCTTCTGCGCAAATAAGACGATATGACACGATCCAAAGCCTACATAAAGTCAAACCAAAAGGCATCACTTTATATTGGTAGAGTGACCGGTTCACAATTGAAAGCGGTGTATTGACGTGTACTTTCTTCTAACGGAATTTGCCAGAAGGCGTGCGCCTGCGATGTATTCCATCGATATGGGGAAGAGGTTACCACTTCTCACCAACACACAATTGGAGCTATATGGGCTGTTACATTCTTCATTGATATCTAAATCTAACATTCTATCCATTTCTGTGAACATTACCTGCTCAATGGCCTGTGAAATTGGCCAATGCCTTTGTTTAATGGGCCTAGTACTATCAACTTCAATCTTATGATCAATGAGATGTGTGCGACCTAATCCTTCTTTATCGTAGCAGGGTAATTTAGCAATTGCAAAATTAAGTTTTTGCTGCTGAGACTCAGACAAACGGTGCATTTTCACGGAATCTCCGTGATCATTTCCTTTTTCTTCAATAATATCCGATACTATTAGTGGGTCTTCCTTCAATTTATCTATTAAACCAAATTTACGCAAAAAATCTATTCCAAGATATATGTCTTGTTTTAAATCAGGAATAATAAAGAATTCAAGGGGTTTGGTAAGTTGTCGATACGTAATGTCACTTGTCAATTAACAAAACATTCAGAATTGTTGGCCGTAATTATTTTGCCTGAACAATTGCGTGTTTTAGGATGCTTTAAAAACTCTTTAGCTACCTTACTTCCTAAGCAACTAATATTAGCGCCACAGTCTAAAAAAAAACGGTAAAGGTGTGGTCTTCTATCTTTATTTCTGTGTACAATCGATTATCTGATCGGGAAAATATACCTGAAATCAATTTCTTGCGGTTATTTCTAACCTTCTTCCAAAAGAAGCGTAGTCTATACGTAGAGCTCTTAGACTTAATCTTTGGTCGTATGCTGTCTACTTCACCAAAAATGCGATGACGATCGGCTTCATACTGAGCCAAACGTACGTGAAGACGACGAAATGGGCTTTTATCAACTATTGTCGAGGTTGGTTCTCTACATTCAAGATATTCACATTCCTCTGTTTGGAAATCTTTATCTTTCATTATTGGTCTGGATGCGATAACGAAGTGTTGATCGCCGCATCCGTCGGTCGGATTTCCTTCCGGTTTGCAATTACGACAACTCGTTTTAAAAACATTTACGACTCCGCAACCACAGCAAAATACAGTACGCGGTTCTAGACAGGTATTAAAGCGGTGTCCAGGCTTCCGGCAGAATCAACATGTAATTTTATGTTGAAAAGCTTCCACCTCGTCCTCAAAGGTTTCATTCTCGCCCTGGTGTCTGCTGTTAACCAGTTCCCATGTGTCCATATCGTTATCTACTTTATCAAACTTCTTTTGGGTGTGCTCGATGAAACTTCAAAAACCAATTATTCGCTCTACCTGCGAAAAGTAAATACAAATGATCACAAAGTACTTGATAATCCTTATTTAAATTTTGTTCTGCTAATGAACGAACTCTGTAAAAAAATCTTCTTAATGCATTCACTCCTTAGAATCAACAAATTTTAATCGCCAACTTTGTATAATACTTGCTACTTGAGATCTAAATCTGACTACTAAGATTTATAAATTGTGGTTATAGTGTTCTTCTTGTCTTGGTGCCGGAAGGCTGAACGCTGCAAAACGTACCAGAATGGGGTTTGGTTCGTTACCTTGTGACTTTTCTTAATAACTTCGTTATTTTCTGAGCTATTATCATGAAATTTAATATTGTTAAGTTAATTACACATATAAACGACTATGCAAAATTTAATCAAGATCGGGTGACTATATCATATAGCTCCCATAGGAACGATCTTTCGAAAACTGTGACTTTTGTCAATATCTTCATTTTTTTTGACGCGATTGCTTTCAAATTAAACATTTGTTAGTTTAATATATCTGTTAATGACTGTGCCAAATTTGATCAAGATCGGGTAGCTATATCATATAGCTCCCATAGAAACGATCGGTGGAAAACAGTGACTTTGATCAATATCTTTGTTATTTCCTATGTAGGCCGTTCTTTCTGACACATTAGCCTTTTTAACTTAAACGTTTTTCCACTTTGATGGCTATAGGTAAGGGACAAAGTTACCAAAAAGTTGCAAGGGTATACAAACTTTGACGCGGTCGAAGTTAGCCCCGGCCCTCTGGTGTTTAAATTAATTTAAATTATATGAATTTGGAATCCGCCATCGTTATTCAATCATATTGCCGTCTACACAATTGATTCGATCTGCACATAATTAGATATCTATTTCTAATTAACGTTACAATAAGGTCAAATTTAAAAACTTCTATCTATCTATTCTTTGTTCTATCTATTACTTTCTCCTTTATGTTAGCAGACCAATACGCTTTTAAAAAGGCATCCATTACTTTATCTCTGTTAGTTATGATACTTGAAAAGGATTGACTCTTCCAATTCACTCGGTACACAAAACAACAACCTTCCGTCATTGGTTTTCCTGTAAATTATTCCGTTTCTCATTTCAAATAACTTATCCTCAGCAAACTCCACATTCTTTTCACTTCCTGCAACTTTTCGTCCCTGTTCTGGCATATAACAAGATTGTCTTCAAAACTATTTGTATTTACGACAAGTATGTGCGCATCTACATGTTGCATCTGTTTGCCTGCCCTGTGCACTACTTCATAATCATAATTCTGTAGCTCAAGAGCCCATCTCGCAATTCTCGGGTTTAATTCAATTCGAATGAGAGTGAGACTCAACGAATTACAATCTGCACGTATTTTAAAATATCTTCCCAGTAAATAAACTCTGAACTTGCGGACTTCATATACTATTGCCAAGGTCTGTAATTCGAAACTGTGGTTCTTTGGTTCTACATCAGACGTCCGTTTTGAAAAATTAAATAGACGGTGCAGTTTTTGTCTTCTTTCCTTTGCATTAAAATTGCCCCAAAGCCTAACGCGCTCGCATCACAATACAGTTCCACATCGTCCTTATATATTGCCAATACCGGCGATTCTACTAATTTATCTTTGAGCAACGAAAAACAAATTCAGTTCTTCCTTTCCAAATTCAAACACCCTATCTTTTTTCAATAGGTCATAGAGTGGTTTTCAGTTAACGAAAAGTTTCTAATAAAACGACGAAAATAAGAAGCCAATCTCAACAAACTTCTTACTGTGTGAACATTTATTGGTATGGGAAAGTTCTTAACCGCCTCTACGCCCTTGTCATCGGCTCTAATGCCCTCTTCCGAAATGAGAATGCCTTCGACCCCTCGAAGTTGAGCTTCTTTTCACATTTTACATCAGGCAATTCAGACCTTTGTGCTATCAAATATGAGCTCCCAAACAATTGTCAAGCTCTTTCCGGATTTTAAAATCTAATCTTTCACCTATTTTGCAATCAACTCCAGTGTTGAAGCACTTGATATTTAATAATTCAAATTCTACTTCGCTTAGAGATTTTACATCAGCCCTTACTTTTCTTTCTTCACATTTTGTATCAGATCATTTTTTTTCATTGACCAGCTCAATAACAATTTCATTCCTACTTTCCATAACCATTTTTTCTTACTATTACTTTCCTTAACTATTTCGCTAACAATTTCCTCTTCCTCATCTTCGGGGTACATTTCTTCGTAATTCTTCTATTCTTATAATTTTTCTTTTTAACTATGTCATTAACAGTTCTCTCAACTCTTACATTACTAGCTATTTGCAAATCCGTATGGCATTTCTGCAATGACAAGGCTCAAACTCCGACCGGTCTCCAACTTTATTTTCGCCTTTTCTCATTTCAAGTGTAACCATTTTCAACGCATTTAAGTCTAACTTAACATTACATGCTCTCATAAAATCTCTTCCCAAAATTACTTCATGGCTCATAGACTCATTATCAACGACTATTAAATGAAAGAATGCTTT
This sequence comes from Drosophila willistoni, assembly GCF_018902025.1. Classification (NCBI taxonomy): domain Eukaryota; kingdom Metazoa; phylum Arthropoda; class Insecta; order Diptera; family Drosophilidae; genus Drosophila; species Drosophila willistoni. The sequence continues at coordinate 14,337 of NW_025814515.1, read as the reverse complement.
TATTGAATTTTTGAAGACAAAACACTTGTCTTTTTCATATGACAACAGTGGACTCTTATTTACTCCGTAGTATTTATGATTAAGTGAAATTAAATGTATCTTTTCTGGTAGACAGTATTTAAGATTTTAATAAGTAAAAACATCATTGCCCAAGTCTATGAAGCATGCTGTAATTAAGTAAGGATTAGTTGGTGTTTTAAAATATATTCTAACATATCTTACGTCGTCGCACCCTTTAGCTAGCTTCTCTTTATTAAGTGGACATTTGGCCACCCAGTGATCCAAGGCACCGCATCCGAAGCAGGACCCTGGTACTATGTCGAGTTTCTTATAGTTGCAGTTGTAGCATCGGAAATCTACTTTGGAACGTCTGCCCGTAGCGACCAGCTTTGTAGTTTCTCTTGCTGTTCGCTGTACCGGTAGCTGAATGCCTGAAAATGCACGACGTAATTCTCCTTGAATCTGCGCTTGAATGTGGCTCAATGGCTTTGTCTGCTCGCTTCTCTTCGCTGATGCAAATAGCATCTGATAGCCTGGCCTTCTCATCGATATAACTGACAAACTTCTCATTGGCGCTTCGAATTCGAGACTCGAATAGGCGACTGGCATCTGCTTGAGTCACAGTTTTTTCAATTGACTCGACAAGCTGCTAACAGATGGTGCCCACGGGTTCCAAATTGCGCGTAGCATTGGCATGTAGCCACTCAGCATTTAGCTTGGAGACTAGAAGCATGTGCATTTGTACCCCTTTGATTCTTATAAGCCGCATATATTTGTCAGCTGCCATCCACATGAGTTCCCGTTGGTTTTGCGCACCAATTGGTTCTGGTTCACGACGGTGGATTTGCCCGCCAATTAGTTCATTTGCCGTCTCGTTTTAGCGGCCTTTGTTTTCGCCGACGCTGTCGTGCCCAACGAAACAGTTGTTGCGCGTCGGCACTGAACTGGGTTTTTGTATCCCTCTTTTTCATTTGTCATCTCCGACGGTTGACAGTTACTCTCGTCTTTTGTACTTTCCTCGGCAGTCTATAGATATGGAACAAGCTCCTCGTCGATCTACTGGAACATCGTTTAACGCGCTACAATATCGGCCTTTGACCCTGTAGTAGGCAATTCCAACAGCTCCGGTTATTTCTTTAAAGTTGGCAAATTGTGAGCCTCAATTTTCATGAACATTGCGTTAAAATTCACCACTTCTAATATTGTGGGCCGTAGATGAATCAACCGGAATATTTGGGAGATTCGGGTTTATTCTTTAAATTAATAGTAGTTCATTTTATTTCTTAACTGTACTTATTATTATTTATTATAGTTATGTAGGAACCGATGATTAGGTACCGGTAGACAATAAAAGAACCAGAAGCGGTCATCGTTTCTGAAGCCAGTTCGTAGTGCTAAGCCAGCATAACATAATAATAAAAGACGGTCACACTTGACTTCTAAGTTGGCAACGACAGCGAACACTCGTTTCGTGACAGACATGAAGTCAGTTTCATCTTTGTAAAAGCCATAATTTGTAACACTAACATCATTGCCAATAAAGAAACCGGAATATAAATAAAATACCACAAATTGGGGGCTTGTCCGGGATTGACAGCTTAAAAGTGAAACAATTAATATTGGCTATTGATTTTCACAAATTCGTTAAAACTTGTAAAATTCTAAGGAGGGAGGAAACAGCAATTGACGCTGCCTCGAGGGAACGAGCGAAATGGTTGTGCTGCGATTATTGAATGGAAAGATAATTCGCGATAATTTTCCGATAGTATTGACGGACAGTGTAATTGATCAGTTGCAAGGAGGAAAAGTATTTACTACACTGGTCTTGAAAAATGGATAACTTCATGTACCAGTAGAATCAAGTTCGCAAAAGTTCACTGCATTTGTTACCCAGTAAGGACAGTACGAATTTTTATACCCTTGCAAAAAGGGTATATTAATTTTGGTCAGCAGTGTGCAGCGCATAGAAGGAAGCATCTCCGACAATATAAAGTATATATATTCTTCAACAGCATGACGAGACGAGTTCATATAGCCATGTCCGTCCGTCCGTCTGGATCAACACAAATTCCTCCTAGACCGTTAGATCTACAGAGTTGAAATTTTGTGTGTAGGCTTGTTTATACTGCAGGGGTTGTATATCTCAGATTCATCCGGATCGGACGACTATGTCATATAGCTTCCATACAAACGGCAGAGTCACGAACAGTGACTTTAGACTTTTTAGATGAAACGTTTTTCCACTTTGATGGCTATAGGTAGGGAAAGAGTCACCAAAAAAGTTGCAAGGGTATACAAACTTTGACGCGGTCAAAGTTAACCCCAGCCCTCTGGTTATATGTACCGTTTGGTATCTCAAACTCTACAGCGGTCTTTATGAGATTTATGATGGCAGCAATGCAGGAGTTGACTCAGAAAGGTATAGCGATCGTATATATGGATGATATAATCATTCCAAGCAAGGACATTGAAGAGGGAATGTCAAGAATTAAAATAGTTTTGGGGGTAGCCGAGAAGAACGGGTTACAGCTAAACTGGAAAATGTGTCAGATTCTACAAAATCAAGTCAATTTTCTAGGATACGTGATTAGTGAAGGCATAATAAAACCGAGTGAAGAGAAAATTTTTTCGGTAAACAATTTCCCAAGACCGCATGATAACAAAGCAGTGCAAAGGTTTCTAGGTTTAACGTCGTATTTTTGAAATTCATTGAGGGATAATAAATTTGTACTCAGCGAGATCGAAGAGGTATCATTTGAACGATTGAAGACATCGTTAACTAGTGAGTGGGTATTGATGTTATATAATCCGAAACCGCAAACAGGGGTCCATGCTGACGCGTCAAAATATGGTTACGGGGCAATGCTTATTCTGCAGAAAGAAAGATACTGAGGATAATTGTTCCATCCAATTCAGTACATGAGTCGAACAACGAAGGCATGTGCAAGGCAGCAAATGCTGTAAGAAGTTTAGTTGAAAAGGGCGCGTATAAGAATTTCTATATTTTGAATGAGGTCTTGTTCAAAGATGCCAAGAAGCAGTTGATCGTAGTACCCGAGCAGATGGAGAATGAAATTATTTTACTTGCCCATAAACAAGGACATTTCTCAGCAAAGAAAACACAGTTATTGGTCGAAAAATCATATTTCATTCGCAAATTGAAAGAAAATGTTGCACGATTGGTTGAGAGTTGCGTACAGTGTATTATAACAAATGATAAAATGGGTAGAAAAGAAAGGTATCTGACAGCGATTGATAAGGGAGATTAGCCTCTAGTTACATATCATATTGACCGTGTGGGTTTGATGGATCTCACTAAGAAGAGGTACAATCATTTGTTAGTAGATGTCGATGGTGTTAGCAAGTTCGTATGGTTATATCCTACCCGAAGTCCAGCAACCTGGTTTAAGCATGTAGGCAATGTGCAACAAATGATAAACAACACTGAGCCAAGAAGCAAATAAGTGAGTTCGTTTAAGACACTAACAGGTTTGGATATGAGAGTTCCTGAAGATGCAGAGCTAAAAGAGCGTATTTTAGAATAAGTGCGATTAGCACTCATTGGGATTAGCTTTTTTGACGCTTCTATAGTTGAATCGAAATTCTTCACAGTAATATAATCCCCTGCCTTATATCCTGTGGGTGCTACCCTTTTGCTATTATACTGCTGGCTTTGCTTTGATGTATTTCCCTATCCTTTCTAAATTTATCCAAATTTCTTGGATCATTCACTATTCCTAACTGCTCTAGTCCTTCTCTTAACTCATCTCCGACTTTGCCTTTTTGCTCTCCTCCTCAGTAACTGGTTATTGCTCCTATGAAGTGCGTTTTTTAAACAATATTCATGTACTACTTCATAATCATAATTCTGTAGCTCAAGAGCCCATCTCGCAATTCTTGGGTTTAATTCAATTCGATTGAGAGTGAGAGTCAGCGAATTACAATCTGTATGAACTTTAAAATATCTTCCCTGTAAATAAACTCTGAACCTGCGGACTGCATATACTATTGCCAAGGTCTCTAATTCGAAACTGTGGTACTGTTGGTTCTACATCAGACGTCCGGTTTGAAAAATTAAATGGAGGGTGCAGTTTTTGTCTTCTTCCTTTGCATTACCATTGCCCCAAAGCCTAACGCGCTCGCATCACAATACAGTTCTATTTCGTCCTTGTGGTTATACATTGCCAATGCCGGCGATTCTACCAATTTATCTTTGAGCAATGAAAAACAACCCTTTCCAAATTCAAAACCCTATCTTTCTTCAATAGGTCAATCAATTTCTTCAATCAATCAGTTAACGAAACGTTTCTAATCAAACGACGAAAATAAGAAGCCAATCTCAAGAAACTTCTTAGTGTTGTAGCAGGAGAGACGGTCACACTTGTTCTCTTGCTACTCTTCGATCCCAGTATTTTAATTGACTCTCTAAGAGAGAGAGTTGTCGTGTGAGTCAGTCGTTGCTGAGCGTTGAGGAGGGTGAGATGGACATCGAGAGAACATTAATGATAACTACGATAAATAATTACTTTAATAAACAATAACTACAATAAATAATAAAGCAAATAAAACATGACATCGATCAATTCATCTACCGCCTACAATATCAAAAGTGGTGAACGCAATGGACATCAACATTGAGGCTCACAATTTGCCAACTTTAAAGAAGTGGCTGGAGCTGTTGGACTTGCCAACAACAGGGTCAAAGGCCGAGCTTGTGGCGCGCTTAAACGATGTTCCAGTGGATCGACGAGGAGCTTGTTCCATATCTATTGGAACTGAAACTGTCGAGGAATGTACAGATGTCGAAAGTAACTGTCAACTGTCAGAGACCACAAATGAGAAAGAGGGAATGAGAGGCAATGATGGTTCACTTATTAAAATATCTTGTTTAAAAGAAAAGATACATTTAATTTCACTTAATCATAAATATAACAGATTAAATAAGAGTCCACTTCTGTCATATGGAAAAGTCAAGTGTTTTGTTTTCAAAAATTCAATAAAAGTATTCATTCATTTAATAGTCGTTGATAATGCGTCTATGAGCCAAACAAGATATTTTAATAAGTGAGGAAAACTCAGTTAAATACACATCTTTTGTCACTCCGTCAGGCCAGTTTGAGTTTGAAATGAAATATCACAGTCTGAGTATACTGGCCCAGACGGATCAAATCGGTTATGCATCGATTACAGTAACGTATTTTCACGTATTTTCATTTCCATAGATTTAAAAATTTTTTTTTTCAAGTAACACATGGACAATTCCAGTTTCTTCGAGTTCCATTTGGTCTTTCGAACTCTCCCAGCGTCTTTCAACGGCATATCAATGCTATATTCAGAGATCTAACCAGGAAAGGAGTAACCATACTATATGTTGACGATATAATAATACCAACAAAAACTAAAGACAAAGCTGTAGCCAATTTAAAAAAAGTACTCAAACAATGCGAAGAATATGTGATTAATTTCAAAAAATGTCAGTTCCTTAAAACGAAAATTGAGTATTTAGGACACGTAATTGAGAACCAAAGTATTAGTCCATCCACATCGAAAACGCAAGCCGTGTCATCGTTTCCTATCCCGTCTAATCTAAAACAATTACAGAGATTCTTGGGATTAGTTGGTGTTGAGAAACGGTTGCTGAATTCTTAAACTTAAATTTATTTGAATGTAAACGATCTTTGTATTTTATTATTTTTAACTTTAAGTTGCATGGTCACACCATTTTGGCTGATGCAATAGCAAGCGTGTGGTAAAAACGAGAAATGTATGTTGAGTTAGTTAAGTCCTTCTAGCCGGTTTTGGGTGACTACGGAGACTATGAGATAAAGTACTTAACTGCACAACTGCACTTAAAGGAACTGCGAAAATTGGTTAACCCAGTAAAAGCAACTTAGCAGATGGAACTTCAACGGGAGTTTTATGAAACAATGACGGTAAGTGAAGCTGCCTGTTCGGCGTTATTACACATCCAGCCGTTTGGTGGCGACTACCTGGAGTGGCCAGCCTTTAAGGATTTATACGAGAGTACCATTCACAACAGGGTGAATCTGGATAAAGCTCAGAAGTTTCAATATCTCAAGTCTTTTCTCTGTGATGATGATGAGGCTGCAAGTTTAATAATGTCGTTAATTCGCTTTTGAATAATTTTAGACGTCTACCATCAACAAGGGTGTATCCGTTCTACGAAAGATTGCCGATGGGGCGAGTGAAGTTCTACGTGGCCTAGATGCACTTGGCCAAACTAATCGCGACTGCTGGGTTATCTATTTTCTGCTGGATAAAATTGATGCAGAGTCTTAATGCAAATGGGTGTGCTACAGCCGTGAGGGGACATCTCCAACCATTAAGGATTTTCTTAGATTTCTCGGAGAACGTTGCGATGAGTTCGAATTAAGCCGCTGCAAATAAGTCGCACAATCAAACGTTAAGAAATATACTCGGATACTGATTTCCACAGACTCAAGAGGGTGTCTTAAATGTGAGTCTAAGGAGCATAACGTATACAACTATGACCAGTTTTTGGCCCTCTCCGTGGAGAGGCGCTACTCATTTGCTAAGGAGAAACGTTTGTGTTTCAGTTGTCTAAGGTCTGACCATGGTAATTTAAGATGTGAATCCAAGTATAGATGCAAACATTGTCAGGACAAACACCACACGCTGTTACATCGCCAAGTCGAAGAAAAGAGCATTAATTTCACAGTAGCCATGATTGCCGAAACTAAGCAAGTAAAGGAAGTCCAATCTATAGAATCACAGAGTTATTTAGCAAGTTCTGCGGTAAATCTACAGCCGGGAGGAAAACCAAGGAGTGTATTGCCCACAGCTCTAGTTTTGGCATTAAATTCAAAGGGATCATACACCACTTGTCGTGTTCTCTTTGATAGTGGATCAGAATTATCATACATATCGGAGCATTGCATCCGATCACTGGGCCTCTTACGCTCACCATCTCGAATACTTGTCTCAGGAATTTCGTCAATCAAGGCGGAAAGCAGCGCTAAGCATGTGGATATTTTGTTGGGTAGCGACTACGTGTGGTCCGCATTCACAGGAGAGAAGGTATTAGATAAGCATGAAAACATAATTGCAATATCCACAATATTCGGGTGGGTGGTCACCTCAATTGCAGCTAAACAAGGATCAAATACAGCATCTCTGTTATCAACGATCGAAATAAATACATCGCTCCAAAGGTTTTGGGAATTGGAAGAATTAAGTGGCAGTTTGCCGCCCACTGCTGATGATTTGAAGGTCGAGAATCATTTTCGCTCTACACACTTTCGTGACTCAAATGGGAGGTATAGTGTTGAGCTTCCATTTAAGAACTCGGATGTTAAGTTTGCAGATACTCTTCAGGGAGCAACATCACGATTTTATTCAGTAACTCAGTTCACTCCAGAAAGATAAAAGGTTAAAGGAAGAGTATACCAAGTTCATGCGCGAATACATCGCTTTGGGACACATGCGCATTCTTGATGAGTCAGAGAAGACGAGTGCACCTAAAGACTACATGTTCTATATGCCTCACCATCCGGTTATTGGTACTAAATTGAGAATTGTATTTGATGGATCTTATAAAGATAAGAGTGGCAGATCACTAAACTTGTAACCTTCCTATTCGGTTTCTCGTTGCGCGCTATAATTTTTAAATAATCGGTTCTCCTATCACAGCGACGATAAAACTATCGATAACCAAAAGAAGGCGGTAGGTGAATTGCAGCAGGTCGAGATCCTCTGGTTCCGTAGCTCTTGCGGGGTGGGGGGGTTTTTTGCTGAATCTCTACCTTTAATTATAAAATTTAATTTTATTAGGATCTCTACTGAAACTAACTTTAAATGAAAATAGAATGACTGGCAGAAAATACTTACGAAAACAGCAAGGAATTCATGTTAATAAAAAAGGCAAAAGAAATGAAGGTGTATCCTTTTGTTCACAAGCTCGCGGTTACTGAGGTCAAGATGTAGATGGACCTTATCAGCTCTATACCCTCCCAACCATGAATCTTTATTGACATTTGTAAAGATTCCCAAAAAAACTGATAGATATCAACTCATGTACCCATGTCACTAGGAAAATTAATTATAAAGCTTAAGCAATCATATTCAAATTCATTATAATTTCAGATAGAAGCATTTCTTGTTGTACACAATAAATTTTAAAGAAATATTTACAAACTAATTTTAAACAGCTGGTCTAGTATGACTCAACATTTTGAGATTCTGAACTTGCAGACTTGCAAAACAATGGAACTCAAAGTTAATTAAACTATTGAATAAGAGGGACTAAAACTAGCAGTATAAAAGAGAGCTTACTAGTTACACATTATTAATTATTGTAGAAGATTATAGAATAAAAAAAAATATAGAAGGAATATTAAATGAATCCAGTTAACATTATTTCTTGTAATTATTCATCTTATTTCAAGTTCTCTTTTAATTTTTTTTTTTTCTTTGTTTTAAATTCTTTAAAGTTATTTTAAATTTTCAAGTCGCACATTTCACTCATTGCTTTTGATTGCTCTGCAAGTCAAACATTATTCACGGAAATCAATTTTTTTAATTTAACTATCTGGTTGATCGCAAAACGCTGAAACAGAAATTACATCAACAAGTCAGAGTATCAATTGACTACCATCCTCCATAGTTCGCAAAAACTTGGTTGAAAGTCGCCGAATTGATACTACTTAATACACTAGGCACTTACCCCATAGTTTATTCACTGAAAGGCCTTCCATCGATGCACTGTGGGAGGGTGTTTATATGATGATTTCTCCTTCGCGCTTTATGACCACCATTAAACTCCGTTCACTCACTTTGCTTTTACATTTACTCTATTTTACGTTACTCTCGACTTGAATTATTTAATATAACCTTAACGACATTTTAATTGATTCAATATTTGACTTATTTACATTCTCTTTCTTTTTTTTTTTTTTTTTTGTTTAACTTGATTAGGAATTAAAATTTAAAAATAAGATCTGTAATGAAAATATCGGGACTTAAAGATTCCGTTCAAAACGAGGTTAATTTAAAAAAATTGTAGGAGCTTTCGAGGTGGTCACATGGAATGCGCTAAATAGGGCAACAGCAAGCAGTATCCAGAATTTGGCTAAAAGACAAACTTTGTCTGGGTCAGCAACGTCAGAAGGTTAGGTAGGCCACTGCCTTTAAAACCTTGCCATACAAAAATCCGGTTCACCGAAGGTTAGGACACCTTTCGGGAAATGAGACACTTTGGCCGCACCGTAAGCCTTAACTTAGAAACGTTGTGGCACTGCCGGTGTTTAGTTGGCGGTGTCTTTTCAATGTCCGAATGCCAATTCCAGAAGGCAACGACAACCGAAACTTCGGATGCACGTGCTCCGGCACCAGAAATGGGTATTTGAAAACTCGCCGGTTTTCCAGAAAATAATCTTCCCAAACGAAAGCTATCAGGAATATTGGCCAGAAAAAGTAAGGTTTCCAATCTAGGATATAGAGTAGGTTGCAGATGGCGGCGGGGTAAAAATTCTAATTAACCTACATACCTGCTATGATTTATAACCAAAGATTTGGACTACAGCTTTTTTTTTTCACACTTTTCTCCTCAGAATTAAAAATGAAAATGAAGCCTAGCAAAAATATGAAGCGCGTTGCCACCTCAAGAAAAACGATAGATTATTTATCGCTATCCCCATATTATGCGTTTATCGATCGAGCGATACCAATATTTTTATTTATTGATTGATCGCTATTGGCAAAGTGGCGCGTAAAGACGTTAGGTTTAAAAATTTGAAAGTTTAAACTTTAAACTAGCGCACGCTGCACCACCCGATAATATGCAACGTTAGGCAGCATATTAGTGGGAATTAGTTCCGTATATCCTTGGCGTGAAATGTTCCTACTTCTCTACCTTGCATATTTTCTAACAAATAAAAGCAGTTTCCGAGCTTCTTTTTGATTCGACATTTTATGAATTTAGGGGCTAATTTAGCATTGAAGTTTTGAGAGAATTTGCTTAACGCGAAATTTCTGCGAAAAACTTCTTGGCCTTCTTTAAAAGAGACAGACTTACTGCGAAGATTATACTGTGCTACATTTCGATCATATGCTTTCTTAATGTTTTCTCTATATCCTGTCGCAAAAGGTTTAACTGGTCAGTCTGATTGAGCGGTGTTATGGGCTCTTGTAACAACTTTAATTCCTTTAAAAGTTTATAATCTGATCCATGAGTAACCATGTCCAGTCCGAACAAAGCTTTAAAGGGTGAGCAACCTAAAGATTGATGCAACGAGGATCGCAATGCGCAAGATATACTCGTTAAATGTTGATCCCAAAGCGTTTGATCCTGATTTTTTAAATACGAACGGATCGCAGCTAACAGAGAACGATTAACACGCTCAGCTGCGTTGCTTTGCGGAGAATATAAAGCGGTATACTGATGTTTTATGGCTAGTTCAGTAAGAAAAGAATTGAACGAATTTGCCTTAAATTGAACACCATTATCCCTAATGATGATTTCCGGTACTCCAAAACAATGAAATATCTGTTTTAGCAAAAATTCTTGTATATCCTCCGTGCGAAACTTTTTCAGAGGTTGTAACCAATGATATTTACTGAAATGGTCAAGAACAATTGATAAACCGACAAATCCATTTTTGCTACGAGGGTAAGGACCAAGTAAATCGATATACAGACGTTGAAAAGGTCTACAAGTTGGAATATGCTGTCCCATAGGTGGTCTGAGCGTATAATTTGGTGCTTTGGACTCCTTACAAGTGTCACATTGACGAATATGGTCCCGCACGTCCTTTACCATACCAGGCCAAAAAAAAGTTCTACGTATCTTGTCAACAGTTTTCTGCATACCTGAATGTGAAGAGGTGTGGCTATCGTGAGCTTGTTTTAGAACATCAACTCTGAGTTTATCCGGCACCCATAGTTTCCAAGAAAGCTTCTCTTGATAAGAATCTCCATTGGCATGTTCGGTTCGAATATACAAATGTTTATTTACAATTTTGATATCTAGGAATTTGTCTGGATTTTCAGTGATTTTCTTCTTCAGATACATATAACTATCGTCCAAAAATGCTTCAGAGTCCAGATCTATAATCGGACCCATTTCTATCGCTTCTATCGAAAGGTTGGGCAATATTGATAACGCGTCAGTAATCAAGTGTTCTTTTCCTTTTCTATTCGAAAATCCATCGAGCTAATCTCCCAGAAACATTTTGTTGACGCATTAGCCACAATAAACTAGAGTGATCAGTAACTACTTCAAATTCTTGCAATTCCAAATAACACCTAAATTTTTCTATAGCCAGTATAACGGCTAAACATTCGCGTTCAGTAACACTATAATTGCGTTGGGCACGACTTAACTTTTTAGACATGAAAGCAATAGGCTTCTCTTCCTCTGCGTCTGATAATTGGACAAGTACAGCGCCAATACCATAATCGCTGGCATCACAATGTAAAAAAATTTCTTATTAAAGTCCGGGTTTTGTAGAATAGGGGCAGAAGTTAATAGATCCTTCAACTTATTCATAGAAGCTTGAGCTTCCGGAGTCCAAACAAAATTTCTTTTTATTGACAACAGTTCAGTTATAGGATAAGTGAGATCGGCAAAATTCGGTATAAAACGGCGATACCAACCGCAAACTCCAAGAAATCCTCTAGTTTGTTTCAAATTCCTAGGTGGTGGCCAATTTTTAATACATTCAATCTTTGACGGATCGGTGCAGATACCTTTACTGTCTATTACATATCCTAAATAACTAATGCTTGCGACACAAAACTGACTTTTCTCTATGTTAATGGACAGATTAGCTTTCCGAAATTGCTCCGCAATTCTTGCTAACACCGAAAGATGAGATGAGAAATCCTCTGAAATTATACACAGATCATCTAAATAGCAAAATACACAATGGCGAAGGTCAGCAGGGACTACTTCATCCATTAGACGACTCATAGTAGATGTGGCATTACAAAGGCCGAAAGGCATAACTGTGAATTGATATAACGGTCTTCCTGGTACTGTAAATGCAGTAAGAGGTTTGGATGCTTCCGTTAATTCTATTTGCCAATAGGCATCCTTTAAATCGATTTTGGAAATAATATTTGCCTTGGGTAATCTTGAAAAAATACTGTCAATGCTGGGCAAAGGATAAGCATCCTTAATTGTGACTGCATTTAACTTGCGAGCGTCTAAGCACAGTCGCACTTTATTGGGCTTTATCACTGGTCGAATAGGAGAGCTCCAGGCGCTAACAGCTGGTTCGATAACTCCTAGTTGAATCATACGATCAATTTCTGTGTATACTAATTTTTCAACAGCGGGACTAATAGCGTAAAAACGTTGTTTTACCGGTTTGACTTCGCCAATCTCGATATGATGTTTTATTAAAGACGTACGTCCGAGATGATGACTTGCATTGGGAAACATTTGCTTGACGGCTTCAAGCTGTCTAATTTTGGAATACGTGAGAGAATAAGAACTAGGGTCAGTTTCTAACTTTTTTTCAGAACCAATCTCGATCGAACTAATTATAGACGGGGCAAGTTCGAAAATTCTCCAAAAATCATGACCTAATATTAATCTTTTCTTCAACGTAGGAATTACAAATAATTTCGACATTCTTTCCAATCTACCGTACCGTACTATTACTTCTAACATACCAATCACATTTTGGCCGTTTCCGTCCGCTGTGCGCACTTGACCTTTAGTTTTTACAAATTGGGGAAAATGTGAAAAATCTGTTTGTGCTAAATCCGAGCCTATACAACTAATGCTGGCACCGGTATCCAATAAACCTAATTCTGTGAACGTAAGAAATGAGACTTCTGCATAGCTCCTATTATCGTTGTCGTTTTTAAAAATTGTTGCAACAAAAAGTTTCTTGGTTTGTCTTGCGTGATCATAATATTTCCTTAGTCTTAACGTGCGTTTAGACAAGGGTTGGTCAGATCTGAAAATTCTGTCTTTAACAGTAAGGTAATGTTGTAAACGCTCAGGATATGACAAAAATCTTAGTGAGAGTTTTTGAGACTCTCGTACGTTTACTTTGTGATTCACAATGTTGATACTTTGTTGAACGTTTTCCGAGTTTGATGTAACTATTGCGGGAGCATCTGACGTTGTCTGGATGCACCCTTCGGTCGGTTTTCCGTTAGCCTTTTTATACAATCTTGACATTGATGCTTGTAAACATTGGCCGTGCCGCAACCGTAACAAAAAATTGTGCGTTCCTCTAGACAGTTTTGCCAGCTGTGACCGGCTTCGCGACAATTCCAACAAACGAACTTCCCTTGCACAGCGGCAACTTCATATTCCTCGTCTGGGTCGGAAACTATTTTATTATCTTCGGTTTCCCCTTCTTGAATTTCAAAAATTTGTCTGCGTCCATTGGCTTTGGTGTTAGAAATTACTTTTACTTGAGGGCTGAGCTCTTGTGTTAGATTTTCTTGCATCTGTACTAATCTACGAAGGTGACCTATTGATGCGATGGATTGATATAGTAACTTTTGTCGTATCTCTGGCAACAGGTTATTTTGTAAAATTTCCATCAGCTCCTCTTCCTCAAACTTTATACCGAACTTGTCAATCAAAGAAGCTACCTCATCGTAAAAACAAACAAAAGATTCTCCAGCTTTTTGCTTTCTAACACGAATCATTTCTTTGCTCATAAAATCTGATCGATAGTCTTTATATTGCTGACGAATAGCTGAACAAAATTCGCTGCATACTATTCGAGCGACTTGCTTATGATATCTCCAATACCACTCGCGGACTTTTCCTCCAAATAATATTTGAATATGTTTACACACCACAATAAAATCACTATCAAGAGTTTCCTCCGTTAGGGCTATTACTCTATAAATAAATTCTTCTACTCCTAGACCTTCCGTAGATCGTCAAAACGTAAATTCCATTTCTGCATTACATTTGCAATTTTTGCATTTTGCACAGTTGTAGGGCAGGGCGAACTTATCAGAGATCGGGTTTGGACTGTGTCTAATGGACTTCTCGCTGGCCTAAATTCATAGGTAACGACGATACTACACGAGAAACTGTTTGTTCTATCATATTTTGTATGACCGTATAATCGATCTCTCGATTAGGACGAGTATTATTACCACGATTGGTCTTGCTCTTCGCTGATTAGGCATGGTTCTAGGTAGTTGCGGTTCTGGTTGATTACTACTGTGACTGGCATCTAAGCATGATGCTGGTGCTTCGCTAACTGATATAGCTGGTTCGTTGAGCTGTTCTGCTCTGTCTCTTGGGACTTGACTTAGCTGTTTTGTAAAATTACGAGTCCATGCTCGAGAAGTGCTGGTGCCAATGACAAATGTTTT